>NC_056059.1:65420786-65723817 GCF_016772045.2 Ovis aries | reverse complement strand
CATGACTGAAGCGACTCAGCAGCTTTTGTTTAAAGTTCTTTCGATGCTTCCCTCACCTTGATACTTTTTCAACTCTTGCAAGTACTTTGGTCTCAGAGTCCACATTAACCATAGAGCTATTCGAAGCAGGATAATCTATCTGATCTTGCTGTGCATTCTAATTTCCTTAATCATGTTGATATGAACCAGAAATAAAGACAGCTTGTTTCTTCAGAGAATATTATCAAAACATTGTAAAAACAGATGGTGTGCCTTCAAGTTTACACTCCTTCCACCCACCCCCACCTCTACCAAAAGTCAAGCTCATGTGACTCCAGGCCAAAAGTCAAACTTATTTGCATAAGACTCAAATTCCTTTTCAGTCTGGCTACTCCTGTGTTTCTAGCCCAGTCCCTACTATCCTTTAGGAAAGATATCTCCTTTCCTCAGTCACTCAACACTTTCCAGCTTTTGCAGGTGCATGGTCCTCTGAGGAAAATAGATGCCATCCATACCAATTGCATATATTTGGCCATCTCATTTTACTAATGAATATAACAAAGCTACTGCTTACAGATTTGCATGAAGGTGAGAATTTGATGAAATAATACATACAAAGTTTTAGCATGGAGCCTGGCTCACAGTCAGGGCTCAAAAAATATTGCTCATTTCTCTGTCATTATTATTGCAAAATCAGATGAATTTGACAGCATATTGGCTATGAATGTCAAGACAAAAGAATAGGAAATCACTTTGAGATTTTTAGCTTGAATGCCTGGAGTAAGAATGATATCAACAGAAGTTGTGAATACCGGAAGCAAAAAAGCTGGAGAAGGGAAGATAATCAATGAATGTTTTTTTATATCTTTTATTTGAAGAGTTGATGGGATGTCCAGGTAGCACTAACTCAGTAGGCAGAGCTGTGACCCTAGTGCTTAGGAGTAAGCTGCCAACTCACCATGTTGTAACTAGTTAGACTATGATAAGATCTGATCTGATAACTATATTTTTAATTTTGCTTTTGACTTTTATCCAGTGGATAGTTTTCATCAAACTAATGATCATGATCAGACAGTACTCTAAGTGTATCTTTAATAAAACCTAATCAAAGAGATAAACCATTTCAAAACTAAGACTTTCAGTCTCATGGATACAGGCTCTGAGTCATTTCCTACACTTACATAATCATATTGTATGTTTATTCAGAAGAGAAATACAAGTATAACTTCATGCAGTTTCATCCATAGAAGAATGGTTCAGTTACCTTAGGAGCACTGAAGATGACTCAGGGAATGTCCCCGTAATCAATTCAAGGAATTTCCCCAATGTTGTTGACTACCAGGACTGAACTGTGCTATTTGGCTTTAGCTGGGTCTTCAATGAAAAGTACATCATTCATATCTTAGAGATTTGTCAACACATTCACAGTAATGAATATTCTAAAATGTCTTTTCTCCACCTCCCCAATTCAATTCCTTTATCCACATCTTTCAGATTACCACATTTTCTTTTCTTTTGAAAATGGAGGTGGATTTCTCAACCTTGCTTGTTTTATGTAAGAAATTGGTGTGATCTCTCTCGTATTCTCCAATCTCTACCTTGCTTTAAGATAACTCACTTCAGGACTTTGTCTTCTGCCCATTTACAAAGGTACATGTTTTTAAAATATGCCATTCCAGAACAACTCCAAGACCTGGTCTCCTAGTTATCTTTTCATTCTAACATCTTCAGTCTCATCTTCTGCTCTTAACATATCTGATCTGTAGTTTCTGAATCATTACACTATGAAATGTTGTATGTCTCATTATAAAAAAAAATAATAAATTATATTCCTTCAAAGATTACAATGCGCAAGATAACTCAGTAATGAAACAACACAAATAAAAAATTATTCACATTAGCCTTCATCTCTATCCTCAGGGGAAAAGGTATTTCTTCTTTCTCTTAACATCTTTAATTTTTATTTTCTATGTGTTTTATAAAATGCTGATTCTACAGTGCTTTGTGTTGGATTTATTTTTATGTTCTCTGTCTTGCTATATAGAAATTGCTGTGAAATCTGACTTCATTTTTCATATTCTTGTGAAAGTATTGATCATAAGATAAGGATTAAGTGAAATATAAATTCTTATAAAAATATTGATCATAAGGATTAAGTGAAATATATTTGAATCTAGGTTGCATTAATATCTTGATTTTTAAAAGAATGTTTATAGCAACTCTGTAAGGAACCTCTAAACTGTCTTCCATTGTGAATGCACTCATTTGCATTCTCATCAAAAGCGTAGGAAGCTTCCATCTTCTCCATATTGTCTCCAGCATTTGTTATTTTTAGATTTTTTAAACAATGGCCACTCTTACCAGCATGAGGTCATAGTTCACTGAGGTTTCAGTTTGCATTTTTCTAATAATTAGCAATGCTGAGCATCTTTTCATGAGCCCATTCACCACTTGCATGTTTTAAAAAGGAAGCTTATAGAAATGAAAGCTATATACATAAAGGTAATAACTGATCTTCTATATGAACAAAAAACATTGCAACTCCCATCATCTTGGTATTTTCAGACATGCAAGGGGAAGAGAAACAGAATTCACTTTATTGTATTGTTGAGGCCTGCCATCTGATTATATCTACCATCTGACTTCATCATTCCATAAACACACTAAGATGGGACTGGGAACTTGTCTCTTGTTCTTATCTCTTTCATAGGTTGAATTTTTCCCACTAAAAACAATTTCTTTCTGAGGGGAGGGAAGATGGGGAGATTGCTATTCAGTGGGTATAGAGTTTCAATCATACAAGATGGAGAGGCTCTAGAGATCTGCTGTACCACACTGGGCTTATATGTAACACTACTGTATTCAGTACTTAAAAATGTGTTCAGAAGGCAGATCTCATGTTATGTGTTTTTTGTTATTGCTGTTCAGTCGCTAACAGTTGTTATTCATGTCCGTTCTTTGCAACCCCGTGGACTGCAGCACTGCAGGCTTCTCTATCCTTCACTGTCTCCAGGAGTTTGTTTAAATTCATGTTCATTGGGTCAGTGATGCTATCTAACCATCTCATCCTCTGCTGCCCTATTCTCCTTATGTGCTTTTTACTACACACACACACACACACACACACATACACACACACACAAAAGCTAACTTCTCTGAAACATGTGAGCCTTTCAATCTTACACAACTCCCCTATAAAACACAAATGCCCATAGAAGAGCATGCATTCTATCTCCAGTATATACTCAATATACTTATTGAGTATATCCACAAATATAAGTATTTATGGATAACAAGTATAAATGAATGAATAAATGTTTGGATGAATAAATGAATTTCATAAAGATGGTATAATGAAAGGCTGAACAAATATCATAATTAAAGGCTATAAGTAGTAACAAAAATCTTGTTAGGAAGAAGTGACATCCTTGTTTTCCAACTTGGCTATTGAAGGTTACTGACTACTCTGGGCAGATCCCACATTCATAAATTAACAGCAACAATGGAATGAGGATCCATATGCCATTGATCTCCATTTCCATCTTTGTATCAACTGAAAACTCATTGAACATGAAACTGTATCAAAATAATGATAGTTTCCAAAAGAGAAAAAAACATTCAACATCTTGTTATTAATCTCCATAGTATCAAATACCTTGCGCCAGGTTTTCTTGAGATTGAACTGTCAATCTCATTCAAGTAAATTTAGTTCTAAGCGACAGTATTGCTTAATGATGTGTATTATGAGTATAGCTTTTCCTCATAAGAACAGATTTTTGCAATAGCCTATTCACTGACATTCTGCTTCATTCTTCTCTTCCAGTCCTTCACCAAGATGCCAGATTTCTCCTGCAAGAAGAATGTTTTCACCATGGTATTATACTTCTCTCCTCAAAACCACCAGTAATCTTCTTACTTATGGAGTCAAGGTCAGATTTCTTAGCTTGATGTTCAAGACTTCCAGAGTCAGTCAAAATTTGCGTGTCTCTCTTATTTTTGATTCTTCTCTTACATCATTTTTCTGCTTTATGTCCTCTAGAGATACCTTGCTCTCTAGAGAGCAATATGGTATCCAATCATGGTATCCAATAAGGTATCATGCACAAAAAATATTACTAAAAAATCTTTCCTCTCCCTTCCTGAATCTCCCTATTGTATTTGCCTAATCGGTTCAGTTCAGTCACTCAGTTGTGTCTGACTCTTTGCAACCCCATAGACTGCAGCACACCAGGCCTCCTTGTCCATCACCAACTTCCAGAATTTACTCAAATTCATGTCCATTGAGTCAGTGATGTCATCAAACCATCTTGTCCTCTGTTGTCCCCTTCTTTTCCTGCCTTTAATCTTTCCCAGCATCAGGGTCTTTTCAAATGAGCCAGCTCTTCACATCAGGTGGACAAAGTATTGGAGTTTCAGCTTCAACATCAATCCTTCCAATGAAGATCCAGGACTGATCTCCTTTAGGACTGATCTCCTTTAGGACTGATCTCCTTTGGATCTCTTTGCAGTCCAAGGACTTTCAAGAGTCTTCTTCAACACCACAGTTCAAAAGCATCTGTTGTTCGGCACTCAGCTTTCTTGATAGTCCAACTCTTACATCCATACATAACTATTGGAAAAACCATAGCCTTGACTAGACTGACTTTTGCTGGCAAAGTAATGTCTCTGTTTTTTAATATGCTGTCTAGGTTGATCATAACTTTCCTTCAAGGAGTAAGTGTCTTTTAATTTCAAGGCTGCAGTCACCATCTGCAGTGATTTTGAAGCCCCCCAAAATAAAGCCTGACACTGTTTCTGCTGTTTCCCCATCTATTTGCCATGAAGTGATGGGACCGGATGCCATGATCTTAGTTTTCTGAATGTTGAGCTTTATGCCAACTTTTTCACTCTCTTCTTTCACTTTTATCAAGAGGCTCCTTAGTTCTTCTTCACTTTCTGCCATAGGGTGGTGTCATTTGCGTATCTGAAGTTATTGATATTTCTCCCAGCAATCTTAATTCCAGCTTCATCCAGCCCAGTGTTTCTCATGATGTACTCTGCATATAAGTTAAATAAGCATGATGACAATAAACAGCCTTGACATACTCCTTTTCCTATTTGGAACCAGTCTGTTCTATGTCCAGTTCTAACTGTTGCTTCCTGACCTGCATACAAATTTCTCAAGAGGCAGGACAGGTGGTCTGGTATTCTCCGTCTCTTTCAGAATTTTCCAGTTTATTGTGATCCACACAGTCAAAGGCTTTAGCATAGTCCATAAAGCAGAAATAGATGTTTTTTGGAACTTTTGTCTAATAGGCCTTGTCTAATCAATTAATTAATTAATTAATTAATTTTGATTAATCAATTAATCTTGTCTAATAGAACTAATGTAAACTCCATCAACTCTAATGAGTGCTCCAAATTATGCTACTTTTCTCTCTTTTCAGTCCGTGGGACTTATTTTTGACATCATCTATTTAGCATTTGGCTTTGTGCTATCTCTGACAACCTTTTTTTTTTTTTTTTTTTTTAGCTCATTCTTGCCTTGTTTTTTGAGCTTGCTGGTCAGCATCGTGAGAGCAGAGACCTCGTTTTAAATTTCTGCTATATTCCATATCATCCTTAGTTTCAATAATGAGTGTCTAATAAATACCTGTTGAATGCACATACTTACACTTCTGGGGTGAATATTTGATGAGAGGTACTCACAGCAGCACACAATTCATGACAGGCAACATGCCAGGCTGAGTCACTCAGCAGCTACAATACATTTGCAGTGTATTTCCTTATCTGCTTGTGAGAATTAGGAATAAAGAGCTCTCAATTTGAAGCATACTGAATAAACTTGGGTTTTGTGCCTTGTAATTTAATAATGCATTTGTAGAACTATTGCTGTGCATGATTCTTTTCTTTGATTCTATACAGATAACATGATTTTGGCTGCAAATAACAAAAAAGGCTTCAATAATAAGGAAGCAATCATAGCAAAACAAACAAACAAAAAACAAATAAAAAGTTCAGAGATCAAATGCTTTCAGATTTAGTTAATCTTGTAAATAAGTGATAGTATCTGGGGCAAAATTTCTTGTATCACACCTCCCACTATACTAGTGTAATTCCCCCAGGCTGAGTCTCTTTTTAATTGCAAAATGACTGTTACAGATTCATCTCTTTGTTGAAGACACCACCTGTGTTTAGTGTGAGAAAAAGAATCATTTCTTCTTCGGTAACTTGAAGTGAAGACGGCTTTTCCAGAAGCCCCTAGTAGATCTCTTCCCTGGTCTTCTTAATTGAAACTAGAATACCTGTCCACCTGCAAAGCAATAAATGGAAGAAAGAGTAATACTACTACACTGATTCTTGGCTCCAAAAGAATTCTGGTCAAAACTGAAGCTTCTTGGTAGTTGAAAATGAAAATGTCTACTAGCCAAACAGCCAACTGTTAGCCTTAGATCCAAACACAATATTAGCAATGACCCCTCTCTAAAAGGTAGGCAGTGTGCCTCTGTCTCTTATTTGTTTTCAAAAGATCGAATAGGCTAATGCATTTTCGAACTCTGGAGAATTCTATCCAGCTCATCAGTTGTTGGAATCCTCTGCCAGAACATTTTAATAGTCTTAATGACCATAAATTATATATGTTGTTTGCATTAAAATATTGACTATGACTAAGCTCTGAGGTTTCTCTAGGACATCTTTTTAAAGTAATAAAATTTAGACTAGATGCCTTCTTTAGCCAACTTATAAAATAGAGAGATCTTAATGTTCAGTTATCCTCACTTTTTCCTTCTGTTCCTTTCTTTCACCTACCCAGTTGACCTTAAACCTTCCAGAGGCCCAAAACTGTGTCAAAACTTACCCTTAGAAGAGTTTTCATGCCAATCAGTTGTACTGGGGGATGAGTTTGAATATGTGTTCATCTACCTGGAATATATGAATGAAACATTAATTTCTAATAGTAGAAAGAAGGGTTTCTGATTTTACATGTCAAAGTTGTAGTTATCAGCTGAGAGAATGTGTACAAGAACTTTAGAGATTTTAGGACTTTTCTGGCACAGTAAACTACTCATAAGATTAAAGCTATTGCAAACATTTTAATTATTCAGGTAAAATGTATGTGTGTGTGTGTGTGAGCATGTGTATATATGGGCACCATGTGTGTGTGCTGGGGTGGTGGAATGGAGGAAACAGTTCAAAATGCTTGTTTTATAATATAATCCTAGTTAGGTTTATTTATACTATCTTTATCCATCAGTTTATAGAAGTTTTCCTTCAAATGCATAGACAAAGTAATTAAGGTGAGTATATACAAACAAAAACACAGAATGTTGTTCTAATGTCACATGGAAATAATTTTGTTTCTGATAGACCACTTCTTAAAAGTAGTCTCTCAAAGATTAGAAAAAGTAATGTCAGCAAAATATTTTCACTCATGTTTTTCTTTCTTAAAATCTCTTTCAACCTATATCATCTGCTCAATTGAGCTGAACACTACACATCCAACACCCAAAGTCACTGTTCAGATGCTTGGTGAGTTTTGTGTAAACATTAAAAAAAAATTAACTCAGAATATGTCAGATTTCTGACATGTATTGTGCCTCAATGACTATATTATTCTTTTGTGACATTTCCTTTATATAGATCAACATGAAAACTATTTGTGTCTAATATGTCAAGGGGAAAGAATATTAATTAGAATAAAGTTTTCTACAGAATAATTTATACTTTCTAAGAATAAATTATTATTCTTCATTAAGTCAATTTTTGAGAAGTTAAAAGACATACTTTATACACAGAGTTTTAGATAACAGACTAATTTAGCACAAGAATCTTTTCTGACGTCTTCTCCAACTCAGATGTATCTGGCTCAGTATAAGCCCTTTCCAATTTGGACCTTTATAAAATATTTATAGAGTTATTCTTCTACTATTTTACTTACCAGAGTACATTGTATTTATTTGTATATTTTTCTCATCAACAAACTTTTGGAACTCAGGAAGCATTTCTAAATAATCTCTGAGAGCTCAATATTTAGATAAGTGTCCAGCTAGACCTGAGTCTGTTTCCTGGGTTGGGAAGATCCCTTGGAGGAGGGCATGGCAACCCACTCCAGTATCCTTGCCTAGAGAATCCCTGTGGATAGAAGATCCTGGCGGGCTACAGTCCATGGTGTCCCAAAGAGTCAGACACAATTGAACAACAAAGCACACCAGCTCACAGTCAGGATTCAATGCCCATTAGAAATGCCTCATTCATTTTTGGCTCCTTAGTTTGGACCACTCTGGTTCTTGGTTAGAATTGGAGTTCTGCTGGACCCTCCATGAAAGGGGATACCAATAGGAAGTCAAGGACATTTTGTTTAGGATTTTTCCTCTTTGTAGTCTAAATTAGGCATTCTAAGTGCTCTACGTCCTGCTCCTTCTTATCTCTGGATTCATTCATTCAAAATATATTTATTTAATGTCTACTGTATGCTAGTCATTGCTTCAAAATCTGGGATTCATCTGTGAATCAAACAGATAAAATCCTGCTTGCAAGGAGTTTACACTCAATTTGGACAGAAAAATAATCAAATAGATATGTAATGCAGTGCCAGATAGTGAAAACTGCCATGAAAAAAGTACAAATGATAAAAGGACAGAAAGTTTCAAGAGATTCCATTTTTAAGGTGGTCATTTTTTTTAAAGTGGCAATTGTTGATCAGAGACAGGGGACGTCTGGGGAAGGAATATTCAAGGCAGAGAGCAGCAAATACAAGAGCTGGAGACAGCATTTGTGGTGTGCCTGACAAGTAGCAAGAAGAATCTTGTGGCTTTTGCAAAATAAGTGGAAGGAAGCATGGTGAGAATAACTATGGACATCTGACATTGTAGGATCTTGAAGGCAATAATAAGGGTCCTGGATCTTATTCTGACATATACACACATATCCATATATTAATATATTTGGACATTATTTTAATACGGGAAATCACTTATGGTTTTGAACAGTGGGCTGACTGGATATGATTTATTTTTAAAAGAATTACTCTGACTTCTCTGTAAACTGTAAACAGGATGAAGGCAAGAGTAAAAACAGGCTAATTCAAAGGCAAGTCACCTTAATCCAGGCATAGAATGATGGTAGTTTG
Source organism: Ovis aries (assembly GCF_016772045.2). Lineage (NCBI taxonomy): Eukaryota > Metazoa > Chordata > Mammalia > Artiodactyla > Bovidae > Ovis > Ovis aries. The sequence continues at coordinate 65,714,729 of NC_056059.1, read as the reverse complement.
GACTAGGAGATTAATAGTAGAATGAATGGGGAGTCGTTGCTTTCTAGATCTATTGTGAATGTGAGCCAATGGGAAATATGGAGAGATGAGCTCAAGGCTGAGAAAAAGAGAAAGCAAAGGAGGCTTCATGAGTTTTGGCCTGAACAGCTGGTAGAATGTTAATATTATTTAGTGAGATATGTAGCCCTATGGGACAGGCAGGAGAAAGGAGGGAGGAGCTGGTTTTGAAGTGGACAGGGAATCGTGAATTTATTATGGGACTTTAAGTTCATGATGATTATTTGACACTGGAATGAAATGTCCTAGATTTCAGGGATATGGGTAAGATTGGTGGTTTAAATTTGAGGGTTATGAGGGCTTGAAGCCATGGCATCACTTCTACTTACCTAGGGATTAACTATAGAAAAAGAAGGGGAGACATGAGATGGGAGGTTTTCCAATATTTACAGGTCAGGAAGAGGATGCAGCTGTTGAGGATAATTAAGAGTAATTTATGTCAGAGAAGTAGAAAAAGGAAAATAGCAACATCGAGTAATGACATTGTTTGTTTTTGGTTTGAATGTTTTCTTCCCATTTTATGTAAACCTCCAAAAAAATGAGATTGATCTGGTTGTCTAAACTATGTTTTAGCAATACTGAAAGTGGAACTCACACATTCAAGCTCCATAACCAATAAGGGTGAAGGTGAAGGTGAAGTCGCTCAGTTGTGTCCGACTCTTTGCGACCCCATGGACTGTAACCTACCAGGCTTCTCCATCCATGGGATTCTCCAGGCAAGAATACTGGAGTGGGTTACCATTTCCTTCTCCCGGGGATCTTCCTGACCCAGGGATTGAACCAGGGCCTCCAGCATTGGGGGCAGACGCTTTAACCTCTGAGCCACCAGGGAAGCCCCCACAACCTATAAAGTGATGTCTAAATGGTCTATTGTGAGAAATGTTGTTTTATCAGTTGTTAACAAACTTACCTACACTTCAGTTCAGTTCAGTTGCTCAGTCATGTCTGACCCTTTGCAACCCCATGAACTGCAGCACGCCAGGCCTCCCTGTCCATCATCAACTCCTGGAGTTTACCCAAACTCATCTCCATCAAGTCGGTATTGCCATCCAATCATCTCATCCTCTGTCATCCCCTTCTCTTCCTGCCCTTAATCTTTCCCAGCATCAGGGTCATTTCAAATGAGTCAGCTCTTCACATCAGGTGGCCAAAGTATTGGAGTTTCAGCTTCAACATCAGTCCTTCCAATGAACACCCAGGACTGATCTCCTTTAGGATGGACTGGTTGGATCTCTTTGCAGTCCAAGGGACTCTCAAGAGTCTTCTCCAACATCACAGTTCAAAAGCATCAATTCTTTGGCGCTCAGCTTTCTTTATAATCCAACTCTCACATCGATATATAACTACTGGAAAAACCATAGCATTAACTAGACGGACTTTAGTCGGCAAAGTAATGTCTCTGCTTTTTAATATGCTGTCTAAGTTGGTCATAACTTTCCTTCAAGGAGTCAGTGTCTTTTAATTTCATGGCTGCAATCACCATCTGCAGTGATTTTGGAGCCCCCCAAAATAAAGTCTGTCACTGTTTCTACTGTTTGTCCATCTATTTGTCATGAAGTGATGGGACTGGATGCCATGATCTGAGTTTTCTGAATGTTGAGCTTTAAGCCAACTTTTTCACTCTCCTCTTTCACTCTCATCAAGAGGCTCTTTAGTTCTTCACTTTCTGCCTTAAGGGTGGTGTCATCTGCATATCTAAGGTTATTGATTTTTCTCCTGGCAATCTTGATTCCAGCTTGTGCTTCCTCCAGCCCAGCCTTTCTCATGATGTACTCTGCATAGAAGTTAAATAAGCAGGGTAACAATGTACAGACTTGATGTACTCCTTTTCCAATTTGGAACCAGTCTGTTGTTCCATGTCCAGTTCTAACTGTTGCTTCCTGACCTGCATACAGGTTTCTCAAGAGGCAGGTCAGGTGGTCTGATATTCCCATATCTTTCAGTATTTTCCAGTTTCTTGTGATCCACACATTCAAAGGCTTTGGCATAGTCAATAAAGCAGAAATAGATGTTTTTCTGGAACTCTCTTGCTTTTTCCATGATCCAGTGGATGTTGGCAATTTGATCTCAGGTTCCTCTGCCTTTCCTAAAACCAGCTTGAACATCTGGAAGTTCACGGTTCACGTATTGCTGAAGCCCGGCTTGGAGAATTTTGAGCATTACTTTACCTACATTTAGTTTGCCTTAAAACATAGGTATGGAGCTGTATTGTGGATGGCCCAGATGTTTGGACTGTGTGCATTAGGTTTATTTAAATCCAGTCTCTGAAGAATATTTTACTTATTAAGTTCATTTTTGCTAAAAAGTCATAAATGCTTTGAAAATAGTTACAGAAAATGCTTTCGTAACTGGTCTCTTAAAAATTGGCTTGAATGTTTTTCGTTCTTCCTTCAAAATGCATTGACTCATGACCCTAGTCAGCAATTGCTTCCAGCTATAGTCTTCTGTTTGTAATCTGTGCCTTTCTGCTCTTTCTTGGATTAAGATGCTTCTCAAGATAGTGTTTGCTCCCAACCAATTGTATATGGCAATTGCATTTATTAGGGTAATACTTAACTTGAAATATTTGTAAATTGATATAATGTGAAAATAGAATATACTGCATTGCTAAGTGTTGATGAATATAGGTTGCTAAAATAATTCTGATGATTTCATGTTGGAAAGATTAAATCCAAGTCTTCCAAACTGAATTACCCTGCTGAGTTGATAATTATCTCTCTACCCAAAACTTTATTCCTTTTCTTGTCTCACCCCGTTCCCATCAGTATTTAAGAGAATCAAAAAAAAAAAAAAAAAGGAGACTGAACAGGACTGTACAGGGCTCACTAGGGTACAAAAACTCCTCTGTGTTCCTTGTTTCTTATTATAGAAAAGGGTTTTAGTCTTCACAACTTTTCCTGAGTTCCAAAGAGCAGATTCAGGCAGTTACTAATTAGGAAAGTGAGGGAACAATGAAATAAAGGAAAAGCAGTCCAGCAATCAAAACAATGATAGCTTAAATAGTTCAGACGTAAAGCAGAGTCCTAGTTTCTCCTCTAGAGAGAGGCATAATCTGACACATGTCTTTGAGTTGTCTTGCAGAAACTAAGACTCCTACCTAGTTGGAGGATGGTGACTACATACTGAACATGAACAGGTAGACTGCAGACTGGTTGGAACCAGAAGGTTGATGATTAAGATCCCAAAACATCCCTCTGTTACTTCACCATCAACCAATCAGAAGAAAGTCTATGACCTGCAACTCCCACGCCAAATGTTGACTTTAAAAATTCTTCCTTGAAAGCCACTGGGGAGTTCAGGTCTTCTGAGCATTAGCTACCCATTCTCCATGCTTGTCACCCTGCAATAAACACTGTATATTCCTTCACCACAGACAGTAGATAAGTGTCAGTAGACTGGCTTTGCTGTCTACTCAGGCAAGTAGATCTGAGTTCAGTTCGCTAATAAGATAACTAAAACCTAGGGTGAAATTATAAAGATTAATGAAGGATTAGAACCAAGACCTGAATTGTAATAAGTTTTGAATTGAAATTAGTTTATTTGTCTCTTCAAGTTCTCATTATACTAGGAGGAAGGAAAAGAAGACAGGAAGGAAGGATAAAAAATGAAATCCATAAAGAAAGAAAAATAGATAAGTTGGAACTAAACAGTATATTGAAGATATGATTCATGTAAGAGAGATAATATAAAACTTTAAATTCAAAGAAAATGCTCCATTGGCCTTTCTCTATATATATTGGCAAGTAAATGCACATGTATTTTTTAAGTTAAAGTATTTAAGAATTGTAGGTATCATTTTTACTAGATGCACTGTAAAACTGACTTTTAGAACTACTACTGATTTTCTTATGGGCTTCCCTGGTAGCTCAGCTGGTAAAGAATCCACCTACAAATCAGGAATTCTGGTTTGATTCCTGGGTTGGAAAGATCCCCTGGAGAAGGGCATGGCAACCAGCTCCAACATTCTTGCCTGGAAAATCCCCATGGACAGAGGAGCCTGCCAGGTTGCAGTCTATGGGGTTGCAAATAGTAAGACATGCAAAGAGTTGGACACAACTGAACAACTAAGCACAGCACAGCTCTGATTTCTAATTATAGTGGTGTTTGTGTGAATGTATACATTTCCAGACAAAAATAATTTATTATGATGAAACTGTTAAGAGTCAGTTGACCAGTGTCTTTCTGAACTTTTCATCCTATTATTAATAAAGTTTAAAGTTAAAAATATGTATGGCACACTTTAAGAATTTGGCTTTAACAGTATAAAATCAATAATATTTATATTTCTTATTTTAATTTTGAAAAACATTATATAAATAATGTAATTTAAAATTCTTATTTAGAAAACAAGTGAAACAGCTAAATGTTCTAAAAATAGAGAGAGGGAGAAAATCAATTCAGAAGAAGAGAAATAGAAAAAACTACAAAGAAAAATAGATGGATCCTGTTTCAGTTTCAAATTCTCAAGATAGAATGTATTTGTGTCTAGTTGTGTAGAAAAACATATTTTAATTTGAAAATCTGTGTTAATCAAGTTTTACATAGTTTAGTGAAAAGAGTTCAGCTCTAATCTGAGCTTTATCTTAGTCCCCTGTAAGGTACTAATTTTGAATATTTAAGCCTGGTACTATATTAATCCTATTTAATCCTTCTATCAATCCTTCCCGGGTGTCTCAGTGGTAAAGAATCTGTATGCCAATGCAGGAGACACAGAAGATGTGAGTTCAATTCCTGGGTTGGAAAGATGTCCTGGCGGAGAAAATGGCAACCCATTCCAGAATTCATACCCGGAGAAGCCCATGGATAGAGGAGCCTGGCAGGCTACAGTCTCATAGTCACAAAGAGTAGAACATGACTGATGTGATTTAACACTCAGGCATCAATCCTTCCAGGTAAATATCTCACACTATCTCACTTCATCTTTTCATGTCTCAATTTCCTCCTCTGTAAATGGGATAAATTAATCTGTCTTCCACAGAGTGAGTCAAAATGAAAAATGAAAAAAATATGGTACTTTGCAAATGTCAAGTAGTACTTATTATTATTATCATTTCTCACAGAAAGTTGGAGAAGAGTTGAATAAAACTAAGCGGAGGAGCTTGTCATAAGAAGGAGTTATGCTCAGCCTTCAGTGCTGTCCAGTGGCTCCAGTCTCTCCTGTCTTATACCCTCCGTGCTACCAGCAAGGGAATCCATCAGGCTGAATGATCTGCATTTTTCTGTTTCTTACCTTTGGGTCAGAGAATTATCAGATTATTTTTCCAAACAACTTTCTTTTGTAAAGGGGAAGAACTAGAGGCTATGAGTACCAATTCATATTTTAACAGGTGCCTGTGACCAGCTATCAGCAAGCATGGCTGTTTTTTCTCCTTCCCAAACTCAGGAGAAATTCCTAATGAAAAGAAATGATCAATATGGCAGAAAGTCATTTTACTATTAGGTAAAAGATAGGAACACTATTTTGAAAATACATTTGAATATTAGCCTGGTTTTATTTAAGTATGGCCTCCAAGAGGAGATACTGATAGCATTCCTGAAAACAAACAAGAAAAATAAGATAAAACAAAATCCCAAACTTTTGGATTTCTGTAGAAAAATAATCCTGAGTGAGAGATAACAAAAATTTGGTGTCTTTTCAATAATGTTGAATAAGTTAATTTTTTAAATTTGTCACTGAACTCAATAGTTCTTGATTATATCAACAGCAAAAAACTCCAGGGATTAGAAGTTAAAATGAACGGCTGGATAGAAGTGGCTTAGGGATAATTAAAATTGACATTTTACTGAGCAGCAGTGAAAATGATGGAGTGAGTTTTAGGGCAGCCAGTGTGTACAGCAATATTATGGAAGTGCTTCCTGAGAAGGGACTTAAGACATTTTTCCAGAGCATATCCTTTAGGAAACTCACTAATGAAGTAAATCTTCTTAACAATTTTTTCCCATACATAATGTGCTAGCTTTGACTTGATACCTCAGCAAACAAAGGGGCTAGAATAAGATAGAGGAAGAGTAAGAAATATTTTAAATAAATAATCTTAAAAAAAGAAAATGTTCAAATTCCTATCCTGTGGTGTCTGTTTTCACAATGTCAACAGATGGTGTTTCTCTTAGTTTCCCACAGTGTCCTAAATGAGAAAGTTTCTCAAGATACTTAGCTGGAAAAAAATCAGAACTTTGCAATCTAGAATGCAAGTCAAATTACAGGAGAAAATAAAAACAGTATTTAGAGGTGAATTTTTGTTTTATTCCTGGGTTTGTTACAACAGCTAATGTATTTTAGAAAAAAATCCAAGTTTCAAATCCTGGTCTTTCTATCACAAAGACTGTGTTCTTTAAATACTATACTGCCTACCAGCCAGATACTAATCTGGGTTGGCTGGGCAATTATTGATGGAAGAGTTTTCCCTCTCTGCAGTCTTCAATTTAGAATCTTGTATTTGTGAAGCTGGCTTGATAACATGAGAATAACAACTTTAATAATGATAGTAGTTATCAGTTCAGTTTAATCACTCAGCTGTGTCCGACTCTTTGGGAACCCATGGACTGCAGCACATCAGGATTCCCTGTCCATCATCAACTCCCAGAGCTTGCTCAAACTCATGTCCATCAAGTTCGTGATGCCATCCAACCATCTCATCCTGTGTCGCCCCCTTTTCTTCCCACCTTCAATCGTTACTAGCATCAGGGTCTTTTCCAAGGAGTCAGTTCTCCACATCAGGTGGCTAAAGAATTGGAGTTTCAGCTTTAGCATCAGTCCTAACAATGAATATTCAGGGCTGATTTCCTTTAGGATTGAGGCTGGATCTCCTGGCAGTCCACGGGACACTCAAGAGTCTTCTCTAACACCACAATTCAAAAGCATCAATCCTTTAGCACTCAGCTTTTTTTATAGTCCAACTCACATCCATACATGACTACTGGAAAAACCATAGCTTTGATTAGATGGACCTTTGTTGGGAAAATAATGTCTCTGCTTTTTAATATGCTGTCTAAGTTGGTCTTAGCTTTCCTTCCAAGGAGCAAGTGTCTTTTAATTTCATGGCTTCAGTCACCATCTGCAGTGATTTTGGAGCCCCCCAAAACAGAGTTTCTCACTGTTTCCATTGTTTCCCCGTTTGTTTGCCATGAAATGATGGGACCAGTTGCCATGATCTTAGTTTTCTGAATGTTGAGCTTTAAGCCAAAATTTTAATTTTCCTCTTTCATTTTTATCAAGAGGCTCTTTAGTTCTTCTTAGTTTAGTAATAATAATATAATGCATTTTTTGTTCTTTGTAGTTGATCAAGTAATTTCTTATACAGCTCATACTTTGTTATAGGTGATCAAATGAAACTTAGATAAATATTTGCATTAAAAATTCTATCAACAGGAAAATAAGGACTCTAGCAGGGAGGTCTTTAAGGGAACTAATTGTTAAGGGGAGGAGGGATTAGAAGAAGATAGTCAAAAAATACAAACCTCCAGTTACAAGGTAAGTAAATACTAGGGATGTAATGTACAACATGAAGACTACAGTTAACACTGCTGTATGATACATAAGAAAGTTATTAAGAGAGTAGATCCTTGGAACTCCTCACAAGGAGTTTTTATTTTATCTTTCCTTTTTATTTTATCTATATAAAATGATGGATGTTAACTAAACTTATTGTGGTAATCATGTCACAATATATGTAAATCAACCATCATGCTGACCACCTTAAACTTATACAGTAACGCATGTTAATTATTTCTCAATAAAACCGGAATACCTAATTTTTTAAAAAAGAAGTAGAGAGAGAGAGAGAGAGAGAGAGCTTCAGTAGAATTTCTGACACCATGAGTGTTTAAAAAAACATTTCAGGATATAATCAAGAAAGTGCAAGATAATTAAAACTTTAGAGAAAAAGAAAATACTGTAAAAGAAACAAAATGGAATAAGAATTACCCTACGCGGCTCTCTAGGGCAAAATATTTACCTAGCTATAATCATGTATGCACTATTTATTCATTCAAGTAGAAATAGTGATAAAATTAAATAGGACTGATGAGATAGAGAGTAGGGTTGAGTTGTAAGAGACCTATACCCTCAGAGCAGGAAATCTGTAGATAACATTTGAAATCAAATAACTGGAAAATAAGAATATGTGCATTTTGCTGGAATATGAGGGAAAACTGTTACAGAAAATAGTTAAAGGTTGAAACATTTTTGCCTCTGAGATGGAGCAACTTAGGAGTGAGAAGTATGTTTAAACTTCAGTACAGATCTCTTTAACATTGGAGGTTTTAATCAAATGTATATATTACTCTGTGAGGGACAGGAAACAACAATGGTGTTGTTTCAGTCCATGGCATGGCAAAGAGTTGGACACAGCTTAGCAACTGAACAACAGTGGCATATATTACTCTGGTTGGACACATCATTTAAGTGACTTTAGGAAGTAAATTCACAAAACTGGTTAGGTATATATATATATATATATACACACAGTATATATATATATATATATATATATATACACACACAGAGAGAGATCTAGGGTCCACTCCTTATCTCCTGAGATCCAGTTGTGCAGTTAGCTTAGTTTCTGAGTGGTTGGGAGGAAAGCAGAAGCACCTCTTACACAGAGATGTGGGTCTGTAGGGAATAGATGCAGAGAGGCCAGGAGAGATGTAGAGAAAACACTTACCAGCAATTTTAATAGTACAACTAATAGAATTTAGTTCAGACTAAATGGTAGAGTTAGTGATCATGGGAAGAATTCTAAATATTTGGGGGATAAGGACAGAAGTTTTGCAGATAGATTGGATGAAAGAGGCATGGCAACAAAGACTCTGCCGTTTGGATACGAGCTATGTAAAGAATGAACGTATTCATTCTGGAGCTGGAGAGGACCATGTGAAGAACATATCTGGGGAATGACTACCAGGAGTTCAGTATTGGACATGATTGACTTGCTGTGCCTACTAAATACCCAAATGGAAATGTCAAGTAAACATAGATATATGAGTCTGGAATTCAGGAACTGTACTTAGAGACACAGAATAGAGGGTCAGTACATAGATGGTATTTAAAGCCACAAATGGGTGAGGTGACCTACAGAGTGAGCATAGAGAGTAAGGAAATACAGTCTGAGGACAGAGTCTTGGTTAGTCTGAAGTTTGAAGGTAGACAAGATGAGAAACATTCAGCAAAGCAGACAAAGAAGTGATGGCCAGAGAAGTAGGCTCTAACTGGACAAAGTACTGCCTAGAGGTCAGGTAAAGTTAGTATTGCAAGGAGATCGTTGTGAGCGAGTTTCAAATGCTGTTGAGGCAGGAAGTGAATTCTGAGAGGTAACTGATCCTTACATATACCAATGTGCAGGCCATTGGTTTCACTGAGATGAGCTCTTTTTAAAAGGGCCGATATGAGTCCAATATCAATGGCTGATTCATGTTGAGGTTTGACAGAAAACAGCAAAATTCTGTAAAGCAATTATCCTTCAAAAAAAAATCAATTTAGAAAAAAAACCTGAAAGACAAATAATGGAAAATTTGAGGATAGAATCTTTTCTGAAGAATATTGCTAAAAGCAATACTTTGGCCACCTGATGCAAAGAACTGACTCATTTGAAAAGACCCTGATGCTGGGAAAGATTGAAGGTGGGAGGAGAAGGGGATGACAGAAGATGAGATGGTTGGATGGCATCACTGACTAAATGGACATGAGTTTGAGTAAACTCTGAATGTTGGTGATGGACAGGGAGGCCTGGTGTGCTGCAGTCCATGGGGTCACAAAGAGTCGGACATGACTGAGTGACTGAACTGAACTGAACTGATTGCTAAAAGAGAAGCAAATTGATTAGGCACTAGCTATAGGAGAATATAGGTTTCCCAGGTGGCTCAGTAGTAAAGCACCCACTTGCCAATGCAGGAGACACAAGTTTGATCTTTGGGTCAGGAAGATCCCCTGGAGAAGGAAGTGGCAATCATTCTCGAATGCTTACCTGGAGAGTCCAATGGACAGAGGAGCCTGGCAGGCTATAGTCCACGGGGTCTCAAAAGAGTTGGATTTGACTTAGCCACTAAACATCAAGTACGTAGTAGAATAAAGAAGGATTCCCTTCTGTATTCGAGAAGAAGAAAGAGAGAAGGATTTGGATTATTGTCTGCTTATTTTTAATGAAGTATGTTATAGTATGATTGTCTAATGGGAATGAGCCTGTATTCAGGCAAAAATTCACACTCTGCAGCACTTGGGGTAACTTACTGAAGTTGCGTCCTTGAGTAGACAGGATGGAACAGAGGCCAGTGTACAGGTGGAAGATGGGAGTGTGTAAAAGCTCCCTCTTATCTTTTGGCTTCTATTTTCCCCGAAAAGCAACATAACAAGCAGAGACTGAGGCAGAAAGTGGTTGTGGGTGTCTGAGGAGAGACAAGAGGGTATGAAATATCATGGAGCAGAATGAAAGATGAAAGTTATCTAAAGAAATATAGTGAAATTGCCCTGAAACAGTACACATGAGGGTTTCGGGCATGACATTTTGTGTTTCTCTCCAGGCATGTGAAACTGCTCAGTTGCCAGTGCTAAATATATTGAGAGTTGCATTTAAACAGGTTTTTTTTTTTTTTTTCCCAAATTAGCTCAACAAAATAAGAGAAGGGTAAGTGAAGAGATCTAGGTAGGGCAATGGATATAAAGATACATTTTGGGATCTGAGTGAGGTAAGAAAAGTCAAGAGTGTGGTCAATGACCATTGACAGATGAATGGGTAAAGATGCTGTGGTACCTATATACAATGGAATACTACTCAGCCATAAAGGCATTTGAGTCAGTTCCAATGAGGCAGATGAACTTAGAGTGTATCATGTAGACTGAAGTAAGTCAGAAAGAGAAAAACAAATATATATTAATGCATGTATATGGAATCTAGAAAGATGGTACTGATGAAGCTATTTGCAGGGCAGCAATGGAGAGGCAGGCATAGAGGACAGACATGGACAAGAGCCGGGAAGAGGAAGGAGAGGGTGAGATGAATGGAGAGAGTAGCATGGAAGCATCTATACTACAATACATAAAATAGATAGACGATGGAAATTTGCTGTAGGACTCAGACATCTCAAACTGAGGCTCTGTACCAACCTAGAAGGGTAGCAAAGGGTGGGGGATGGGAGGGAGGTTCAAGAGGAAGGTGACGTATGTATGCTGCTGCTGCTGCTAAGTTGCTTCAGTCGTGTCTGACTCTGTGTGACCCCAATGGCTAATTCGTGTTGCTGTATGGCAGAAATCAAACCAATATTGAAAAGCAATTATCCTTCAATTAAAAATAAATACATTTTTAAAAAGTGTGGTCAATGAAATGGTTTGAGGGAAAATTTGCTGCTTTCTTCAGTCGTTCAGTCATGTCAGACTCTTTGTGACCCCATGGACTGCAATGTGACAGGCTTCCCTGTCCTTCACTATCTCCAAAAGTTTTCTCAAACGCATGTCCATTGAGTCGATAATGCCATCCAAGTATCTTATCCTCTATCGCCCCCTTCTCCTCCTATCTTCAGTCATTGCCAGCATCAGGGTTTTTTTTTTCCCAAGGAGTCAGTTCTTTGCATCAGGTTTCCAAAGTATTGGAGCTTCAGCTTCAGCATCAGTACTTCCAATGTATATTCAGGGTTGATTTTCTTTAGGGCTGACTGGTTTGATTTCCTTGCTGTCCAGCACAGTTTAAGAGCATCAGTTCTTTGGCACTCAGCCTTCTTTGTGGTCCAACTCACACTTCCATACATGACTACTTGAAAAACCATAGCTTCAACTATACAGACCTTTCTTGGCAAAGTGATGTCTCTGCTTTTTAATACACTGCCTAGGTTTGTCATAGCTTTTCTTCCAAGGAGCAAGTATCTTTTAATTCCACAGCCACAGTCACCATCCACAGTGATTCTTGGAGTCCCAGAAAACAGTCTGTCACTGTTTCTATTGTTTCCCCATCTCTTTGCCATGAAGTGATGGGACTGAATGCCATGATCTAAGTTTTCTGAATGTTGAGTTTTAAGCCAGCATTTTGACTCTCTGCTTTCACCTTCATCAAGAGGCTCTTTAGTTCCTATTTGTTTTCTGGGTCACTAGGTCTTACATATCTCTGGAATGATGGAATTGAGGTACTAGAAAAAAGGAATGAAAGGGAGGAAATATTAGCAGCAAGAGGGTATAAGAGGCTACATACTGAAGACAGTAACTTCAGAGAAGCTGTTTTTTTTTTGGACAGTAGGAAAGAGAATGGCCTGGATGTTGCAATGAGCATCAAATAGGAGTGCTATCTACCTCCAAGGTGGTATATAATAGAGAAAAATGGCCACAGTTTATGAGGGCTTTAGGCAATTTAGCCTTCTCTGTGGGTGGACAGATTTCAGTCTGCCTGACAAGAAAAAGAGTGCCAAAGTATCCTAGAATTTATTTAAAATTTTAAAGAATATGGTATAATAAACATATGTATATGTGTGTATATGTGTGCTTTCCCAGGAATAAATATTTCCAATGTTTCGTAATCCTTTTCTGTAAAGTAGAAAAAGTGCAGTTTATATAATATGTGTATTTCTATGTATGCATTGTTCTCTTCTTACTCCATGAAAGTAAAGTGGCTCAGTCGTGTCTGACTGTTTGCAACCCCATGGACTGTAACCTATCAGGCTCCTCTGTCCATCGGATTTTCCAGGCAATAGCACTGGAGTGGATTGCCATTTCCTTCTCCAGTGGATCTTCCCGACCCAGGGATCAAACCCAGGTCTCCCGCATTGTAGACAGACGCTTTACCATCTGAGGCACCAGAGAAGTCCATAAGGAAGTATCAAAAGGAAAACAGAAGAGGTTCCAAGAAATACTAAGTACGTTATCTCTTGATTGCAAAACATACTTCGTCTTTGAATTTCCATATTTAACTTAAATCTTCCTTTTGTCACTTGAATATTCACCACTCAGCGTTTTGCAAATGACTCTGTAGTAGTTTGTTAGCAATAACTTCTTTCGGCTGCTTTGCCAAGTAGTTGATATCCAGATGCTCGTAAGCACAATAATGTGTTGGCATATTAATTATCTGCCATGTGCAACTATTTATACAACCCTACTACATTAGTAAGATAAGAAAGCAATTTACAATTCCCTTTAAATAGCCGCATGCACCTGCAGGCAGTTTTGGTTCAATAACACAGAAATGAATGATAAAGATAGGTTAGGCATCTTTGTTCTTTATGGCTTTAAGAGTTCAAATGATCATGAAAAAACATTTCCTTTCACTTTTCAGCATTACAAATGCTGTGACAATTTTCTTTTTACATTCCCAATCTAATTTTGGAGTGTCATATCTTGGAAGCAAAAAAAACTGCAATTCTACAAACTCATAGAATTTACCCTAAGTTACATTAATACTTTTTTTTTAAAGGTTGGACGAAATGGAAAAGAAGGTAAGGTTGGGTATTTAATAGTGATCAATATGAGGGGGAAAAGTGCAAGCTCAGTTTTCTAACTTACTCCATAGATCTGAGTATGAATCTTGGATCTGCAGGGCCAACTTACTTTTTAGGCACAGTAGATGTCGTGTCTATTTTAATTTTGAACTCTTAAAAACAGAAAAAGCAAAAGCAATTTAATATGAGAATAATGAACATGTAATACTGAATTCAGCCTGCATAATTGTCTTTTTATGTATGAATTTAACAAATATTCCTTTTTAACTTATTACTATCATTTATATTTCATTTTATCTTTCTATTGAAGACAGGGCCCACAAAGGCAAAAATGCATAGGGCTTATGAAAATCATGATGCAACTCTGGGTGGCCCTGTCACCTTGAGAGAATAACTTAGCCAGGTTGAATCTGTTTCTCCTAATCTTTGAAGCGGAGCTAATATCTGAATGGGCTGTTATGAAAAACTGGTGAGACGGTCTATCTGAAGTTCTCTGAATAGTGTCATGTGTAGTGCAGAGGTTTGATAACTGTGAGTTATTACTAAGTTTTACTAAAAATGGAGAACTTGGCTGCATTACTGCAGCTGAAATGAATTAAGAATCTCTGTCTCTTTCTCTCTTTAACTTTCTTTTAACACTGCTTGCTACATTGCTCTTCATGAAGTTAATTGAAGATTTGGTAAATTCAGTAAGAACAGTTCTTTACAAAGATAGCTGATAACATTATAAATTAACTGCTTATTTTAATTAGCCAATAAATGGAAATATCTTGGACTATACAGCCATATGTCTGGACTTATGCAGAGCCCATGCACTACATGGACTAAGTATCAACTTACATTTTTTTTGGATGACTAATAAGTGAATGAAAAATTACATCTTTAACCAAATTCTTAAAACATGACTATATACTACTTGTTTCAAGTTGAAAAAACGACTTTAAAGCTCTTAGAATGTGTGTTCAGTTATGTCCAAATCTTTTGTGACCTGTAGCCTGTCAGGATCCTCTGTCCATTGGATTTTCCAGGCAAAAATACTGGAGTGGGTTGCATTTCCTACTCCAGGGGATCTTCCTGACCCAGGGATCGAACCCACGTCTCTTAGTGTCTCCTGCATTGGCTATAAGGCTACTGTGGAAGCCCTTATAAACTCTTTACTTCTACCATGTCAAATATGATAGAATTCTTAGGTAATTGACTAAAGAATATAAAGTCAGTCATAGTAGCTCCTCTTCTTTGGCACCCAGGTTGTTGCAGGCAGGGTTTCAGCCTGAGGGTTTCAGAAAGAGAAGATGGAGAGCAACAGAAGAGAGGAGACTGGACATTAATTTTCCCCAAATAGACTCTGATGTAAATATTGGTCTGTGAGTGGGGGCAATGCAGAATTCCCAGAGCCAGATTGTACAACGCTGTGCTTGGTTTCCTGTTCTTACAATGTTTTAGCCTTCCCAACCCTGGTTATTAACTCATTAATCATGCCCTCCTGAAAGTAGAGAATCTAATAGAATCTAATGACTTTTTTGGCTAGTAGCTTAGACTTGCTAACTTTTCATCTTCCTCTTGAGCTCTGAGCCATGGCTGTAAATCTGTACTATTTCAGTTCCCGTCTACTCATGATAGCTTGTGCCATGGTGAGCTTTTTCTGGGGATGGATGCTAAGATTTAAAATATCTCTGTCTTTGACTTGTATACCAACAGGTATGGTCTTCCCTGGTAGATCAGCTGGTAAAGAATCCACCTGTAATGCAGGAGACCCTGGTTTGATTCCTGGGTTGGGAAGATGCCCTGCAGAAGGGATAGGTTACCCGCTCCTGTGTTCATGGGCTTCCCTGGTGGCTCAGACGGTAAAGAATCTTCCTGCAATGCAAGAGACCTGGGTTCGATCCCTGGGTTGGGAAGATTGCCTAGAGGAGGGCATGAGAACCCATTCCAATATTCTTACCTGGAGAATTCCCACAGACAGAGGAGCCTGGCAGGCTATAGTCCATGACTCTTTGGGGCCCCAAAGAGTCAGACATGACTGAGTGACTAAACACAACACAGTACACTGTCAACAAGCATATTCAAGAGTTGCTTTCCATATTTTCAAAAAGTGTTCTAGAAATAAAGCACCTTTTCTTTCCCAACCTCTCCTGCTGCTGCTGCTGCTGTTGCTAAGTCGCTTTAGTCGTGTCTGACTCTGTGTAACCCCAGAGACGGCAGCCCACTAGGCTCCCCTGTCCCTGGGATTCTCCAGGCAAGAACACTGGAGTGGGTTGCTATTTCCTTCTCCAATGCAGGAAAGTGAAAAGTGAAAGTGAAGTCGCTCAGTCGTGTCCGACTCCTAGCGACTCCATGGACTGCAGCCTACCAGGCTCCTCCATCCATGAGATTTGCCAGGCAAGAGTACTGGAGTGGGTTGCCATTGCCTTCTCTGCCCAAGCTCTCCTACCTATAGTATAAATTCCTTTTCCCAGGGAGGTCTTATACAAGTTCAAGAGTTTAGGCTCAGATGTGAGTAATCTTTTTGTACCCACTCCAGCCAACTTATGTCACTGTTGCTTCCTTTAGCACTGTGCCAAGTTTAAAGCCCTGGCAACATTTTCTTAAATACCAGTTGCTCACTCCTTGTATTTTTCATCTTCAAGCTCTATAGTTCCTGTGAACAGTTCCAAACTGCTTAGGCATGTCAAAAACAAGTTTATCTTTAATAAAGTCATTTGATAAACATCAGTAACTACCCCTGGTTAGAGGCAGCTCCTGTCCTATAACTTTTCCATCAGATGTTAAGCCACAATGAAATAAAATCTTAAGCCAAAGTCTGCCCAACAGAAGATATTCTTATTATTAATAAGTAGGCATAGTCACAGAACTTCTTTAGCTCAGTTAAGAGAGATTCATTCTTTAGCCCTCAGCTTCATAGACCAGCATCATCTATGAAAAATGCTGTCTGAATGGCACACAAAAAGTTGTAATGGCAGGATCTGCAGTCTTTGTAAGTGGATCCAGTGGGAAGATGTCTCCTGGTCAAAGGCCTTAGACATGGCATGCTGGGCCATGGGCATTTACTGGTACTGAGCATGGCCTTCCTGTGTCTTATTCATGCAAGGACATAAGTTCCTCTTAAACTCCTCTTACCTTTTGGTACATCTCAAATCCCATTGCTATCATCAACAAAAGTTATTATTTATAAGGCTTATGCAAATTAATTAACCCAAAGGGTTTGATTCATATTGAGACATTTCTGAGGCCAACTAACTCCCTCTAGAGTGTTAGTTAAGTTTAACTTGTCCATACACATATGCCATATCACTGATAGTGCAATATTTAAAGTTAATTACAACCAGGACTTCCCTGGTGGCTCAGATGGTAAAGCGTATGCCTACAATGCGGGAGACCTGGGTTCGATCCCTGGGTCGGGAAGATCCCCTAGAGAAGGAAATGGCAACCCACTCCAGTACTCTTGCCTGGAAAATCCCATGGATGGAGGAGCCTGGTAGGCTACAGTCCATGGGGTCACAAAGAGTAGGACATGACTGAGTGACTTCACTTTCACAACCAGGAAATATAATGAACAAACCAGCTTATTGGGTGTTGGTAATGAGAGGATTCTTCACTAATTTCCTAGTTCACTTCATAAATATAGTCAATGGAATCTTGAATAGACCAGACATGGTCCTAGGTAGAAGTGGGTGATGACAGGATAGGTTTAGAGGGCATTTAAGGACCCTTGTTAATACTTGAGTCTATGATTCTCTAAAGTCAGAACACTCCTTTATCCATTAAATTTTGTCAGCCTTCTTTATTTAAGAGGCTGGGTCCTTTTTCATTGTTAGATAAAACCGTAAGAAAATGTAAAGAAATAGAATAATAAGGAAATGAGAACAGAGCTGGAAGATTCTAGCAGAATTCCAGCACAGAATTTAAGACTGTGATGGAGGTCCCAAGAAGACTAGGAGAAACAAAGCAGTTACTGATTATTTAAAGAGAGGGGATATTAAAGAGGGAACCAGGAGTTAGGTATTAAGTACCTCCCAATTACTGAAACCAAGAATTGATTGGAAATTAATCTGAACCAAAGGACTCTGTTACTACAATAATGTAAAGATAGAATGGAACCTCAACAAGAATGACTTGATACCTTGTAGAAATTGTTTCCAGAAACCCCAACTAGGTTGACTTGACATCTTGTTTGTATAAATTGGTTTCAGAAGACTACATTGTTCTAGTTATTTTCAGAGCTTAGGATGGGATCCATCCTCAGGAGTAGTTAAATAACAGATAAAAAATATTACAGAAACAAAATAGCACCCCAAAGTTTTGTTTATTCATAACTAGTGTTAAGAAGAGTTAAGTCATGGCACTGATATTTTCATGCAGTAAATCAGTGTTCATTCTGTACATTTAAAGGAACTCTCTCTCTTTCCACAGCCACTTCATGCTTTGTTCAGTTACTCATGCATGTGTGTGTGTGTGTGCTGTCACTTCAGTCGTGTCTGACGCTTTGAGACCCTATGGGACTGTAGGCTGGCATGTTCCTCTGTCCATGGGATTCTTCAGGCAAGAATACTATAGTGGGTTGCCTTGCCCTTCTTCAGGGGATCCTCCCAAACCTGGGATGGAAAATGCATCTCTTATTATCTCCTGCATTGGCAGGCGGCTTCTTTACCACTAGCACCACTTGGGAAGCCCCTTCAAAGACTCATAATTTCTACTCATAACTTTCTACTCATAGAAAAATCAATGCCCAAGAGTTCACAATCATCTGTAGAGAGACCAATAAATTAGAATTTGCTTTTGTAGACAATTGTTGGATCAGGCAGGCAATGATACCTGAATAAAGAATCCAATCTGCTCTTGATTAAATCAATTTCACTCTGTCTCCACTTTCAGGTACTTTGATAAAACTTCAATTGATATAAATTGTTGTTATTGTTTAGTTCAGTACACTTCGTGTGTTAAATAGTAGAAATGTTTAGGACAATCCTGGGCCTAAAGACAAACTGTGCTGGCACACCAGGAAATTCCTCTGTTAAATAACAAGAAGAGCTAACGCCAACATGAGTGTTCATAGAATCATCAGTAAGAAGTTGTGTATCTCCACAAAACACATGTTTTCACCTCTCCAAGTCAACCTGCTTCAGTATCTTATAACCAACCAGTCACTGGTATAATCATGCAGAATAGCAATGTTTATTTGACATAGCCATTTAACCATAAGTCATTTTATGCTTTCCACAAATTTTTACAGAGAACTCATTACTGTGCTACACAGAATGGGGCACAGAAATAAATCATTAACTCCAATCCTCAGGGAGTTCACATTCCACTTGGGGAGACAGGTGAACATATTTTTGTGATACAGTATGATAATGCAAGAAGCAGACATAAAGGAGTGCAGGGGAAGGACACTCACTTAAATGGAGGCTGCACACCAGACCTCTTATTTTAGGTCTTCAGTGCAGCTCTCATGTTCTTTCAAGTTTCTTAAGGGTATCCTTGAGGGTGTTCACCTTATTTTTTTCTGACTTTAATTTTAAATAGGATCTAGGGTAGTGCTTTCTATTCTATAAATTGTATATAAAAGTATCTTTCAATTCTTTTGAAAAAAGCATAACTGTTCAATTCACCAAGGCATTTTTTGATGCTAATTGAACCATATTCCTGTAGGAGGTAGAAAAGTACTTCCCAAATAGAAATTGTTTAAGAAAGGGATGTAAAAGCCATAGGGGGTGTCACCCATGGCTCTGCAGTAAAGAAGCTGCCTGCAACGCAGGAGTCACAAGAGACATGGGTTCAGTCTCTGGGTTGGGAAGATCCCTTGGAGGAGGGCATGCCAACCCACTCCAGTATTCTTGTCTGGAGAATCCCATGGACAAAAGAGTCTGTCAAGCTACAGTCCATAGGGTTGCAAAGAATTGGACATGACTGAAGTGACTTAGGACACAGGCATCTAAGAGGCATCCTGTTACAGGGCTCAATTTTTCTAAAATGCTGCTCAGATCATAAGTGTAACTCTTTGAGTTTAATTCAGATATTGGAAAATGGTTTCTCATAAAGGGTGAGATAGAATTCTTTTAAGTTTTGTGGGCCACATAGACGAAGCTGCAGCTATTCCATCTGCACAGTAGCACAAAAGCAGCTCTTAGACAATACCTAGCAAATGGGCATGGCTATGACCCAGTAAACTTTTCTATATGAAAACGGGTGGCAGGCCAGATTTCTGCAGCAGCTAATTAATTTACTGATTCTTGAGTCTTAACTGATTAGTTCATGCTAAGTTGCGTCAGTTGTGTCCGACTCTTTGCGACCGCATGGACTGTGGCCTGCTAGGCTCCTCTATTCATGGGATTCTCCAGGCAAGAATACTGGAGTGGGTTGTCATTCCCTTCTCTAAACTGATTAGTTCAGATCATGCTATAAACATATGTATATAAAACGTGCAATATTAATTTCATTTTATATTTTTATTATGTAAAATGCACTTCTTTGAGCATACACTTGAATTTCTAGGGATATGGGACAGATAAATAAACAGTTCATTTGATTTAAGAGCTTGAGATTTAGTATACAAAAAGAAAATTTCCATTTGTAACACAATTCCTAGGGAAATTAGTCTATTAGCAGATAATGAGAATTTTCATGAGATGAATATATAAGAAATGAAAGGCATCTTATTATCCATCCCTGCAATGACTTTGTGGTAAAATTTTTTAGAATACTTATAGATCCCACATCCAGATGGTTCATATGGGGCTGCTAATTAGTCCTGCATTTAAGCTAAATAAGGATAAATCACCCCATTCTGGGCAGACGATACTAAGGTAAGATAAGGTGGGATGATGAATCCTAGAAGACTAGATCCTAGGTATCCTACATATGGTCCTATCCTTTGACATCAGGAGTCCAGTGGCTTCCACCACTACCAAATGCTGCTGGATGAACAGAAACAGCTTGCCTTATTTTGAACCAATACATGGTTATCTTTCTTATCATTTCATTTTTCTGGTGTACCTTGATTGAATTATCTCCCTCAGCCATCCCCATTCCCTGCTCAGTCTCAACACTAAGTGTCCCCTCTTCTTGTTTTTCATAAATGCAGAGAGGCAGTGACATGATGCTGCACTATTCATTTTCTGCAGACTTTTTGTGAATGTGGCAACAATCCAAGTTACTAAACCACAGATTCATATTTATGGGTATGAGATGCTGATTTTGAAAACAACAGTGTATATTCAATCCTGTGTTTGCTACACACGTGTTTATCCCTTTATTTGCTGCAACAACTGTCTCCATCAGGCAGTAAACTAACTGCAGCAGGTACAATACTAAGTGAAAATAATCACGGTCTCTGAACTCATGGAACCCACAGCATGGTTGGTGGATAGATTTTAACCAAATAATTACACATAATGATATCAAAGACAAATTCTCTAAGAGAAAGCACGTATAACTGAGGAACCTAACGTAGAGAAATGGGGAGGCTACGTCAGAGAAAGCTTCTTGGGGAAGTCCTTCCTATTTATTTTTTTTTAATGGAGGATGAATTGGTACAAATCAAGTGGGTGGAAGGGGTAAGAACTTTTCAGCAGAGGAATTATCTGTCACAATGACCAACGGCAGGAAGAAAAATGGCAGTAGGGAGCCTGGTACCTTCTCAGAATTGAAGAAGGCTGAAGTTGATGAAGCAGAGGAAGCAACGGTTCAAGACCAGGCAGGTGTCAAGACGTCTAGAAGTACCTTTGGCCACAATAAGGATTTTGGTCTTGACCTTATGATATATATGTTATTATCCCAGTGGCTCAGATGGCAAAGAATCGGCTTGCAAAGCAGGAGACAGAGATTCAGTCTCTGGCTTGGGAAGATCCCCTGGAGAAGGACATGGCAACACATTCCAGCATTCTTGCCTGGAGAATTCCATGCAACAGAGGCACCTGGTGGGCTACAGTCCATGGGGTTCAAAGAGCTGGGCATGACTGAGTGAATGACGCTTTCACTTTCATAGGAAATATGTGAAGGATTTTAAGTAAGGCAGTGACATGACCAGATCCAGATTTTGGACAGATTATTCAGACCACTGCATGGAGACCAGGCTGGTGAGGCTCAAAAATGGATGAAGGGAGAAGAGATGAGCTTCAGTGAACAACATATATGAACTCCTTAACAGAGCCTTATATTCCTCTACTAACACTTATCATGCATTTACAGTATGAGAAGCACAGTGAGGGATAAAAAGAGAGACAAATCATAGCTTCTGGTCCCTCAGGAACTTATTCAAGACGAGTTTATTTTTCTTCATATGATTTGCATGTTAAATTGTTGCAGTGGTTTGTACTTGAATGATGTTGATTGACTAGCTAAAAGCAATTTGAACCTAGAAATGTTTGCTCCAGTGAATTCTACAATGACAACAAAAGAATTTGTATTAAGATCAGTGACTAACTTGTCTTTCCTTTTTGGAAATCCCTGGAAATGGCTTTCAAATTGTCTCACTCTATTCAGGCCAGAGTCAATTTCTTTCTTTTCTTTTTCTTTTTTTTTAATGTAGTAGATACACAGAACTAGATTCCTAACACGAATTCTTCATCAGAACCAGTCTTCTCATTCACGTTAACACCTAACTGCTGTTAGACCAGTCACTGTCCTAGTCAGCCTCTTTTTCTAACCCCTTCTCTTTTTGTTATTTTTCCATCCCATTTCTTGGATCTGACAAATATTTTGTTTATCAGAGCTTTTACTGAAACCCACTGAGTTCAGCTTCTGCTGAACACCACGTTCCATTCCCATCAACAGCACTCCTGCGTCCGTGCTGCTCTGGGGCAGGACGAAGCGGAGGTTCAGAGGAACTATTTGTTAAGAACCACTTCAGACTTCGTTTCACCCCATCTGAGTGTTTAGGTGAAGAAAGAAAGCAAGCAAAGAACAGTTAAAAGATAGAACAAATATGACCCCAAACCAAAGAAATCCATTGGTTCAGACTTTGGCTCAGCAATTATTAATTCAAATTAATTAATTTTGAATTAATAATCATTGATTTCAAGCGTTTAAGAAAGTATCCCTGACAGAAAATATTTTGTCATTCAATATTCTATATTGAAAAGAAAATACAATACAATGTCCTTTTCTCTTCATCCTTCATTGATCAAGAGATGCCAAGGTATTCTGTGGTTAAACACCATAACAATTTTTAGAGTCTTAAAACACAAATATTTATTTCTCGTTTGCTCTGTATGTTAGCTAGGAGCTCTGGTCTTTGTTGCCCCCATTAAGGACCCACTGAGTTACCGTTTGGAACACCACTGGCAACAACCGGATAATGGAGGATGAATGAAAACAGGTTCACCCAGCCTCCATCTGAAAACTGCCCATGTTTCTTTTGCTCAACTTTCTTTGGTCAGAGAAAGTTCCATTGTCATGTCTAATTTCAAAGAGAATAAGGACATTCAGTCTGTTCCTACATCGACACTGGAAACTGGCACTATTTGCTGGCCAGCACTAATGTCTGCCATAACCCTCTTTTAAAATAGCTCCTCTGAAAATGTAAGGATAAATTGCTAACTCCTAACTTCTAATTCAAAAAGGTCTCTCATTTTTCTCTTCCAGCTGAGTAGCATGATAATATTAGAGATCTGTAAGTCACAAAAACAGAATAGAAACTTGTAACCATGTTTTAATCCAGGGTCTGACTGGCAGGGTGGCCGGAAGCTTCTGTATTGATTAGTGTCTCTGGCTGTCTGAATGTTACATATATGGGTCTCTTTTAAACAAAAGATCCAACATGTGGCAATTTTTTATTGCAGGAAAATCAGTAGCCCATTCAAAAAAGAATGTCACTTGACTTTTGTATTCAGTTCCTATAATGACGCACACAATACACTTGAGTGGATTTAATAGTGTGGTTTATAGAGATCTACACACAGAAACAAAGAGTTGCCCATACATTTGTAGCAGAGACACTCACATTTCCATTGGATGAAATAGCACTTCCTTGCCTATATGTACTCTTATAAACACACCTTCTCCATATGCTAAGACAAGTATGTGCACAAAAGCAGACTTATGCTATATATAAGTATCAAGAAAGAGGGAGGAAAGGGGGACATTAGGGAACTAACAAAAGATGGAAATGCAGGCTGAGCTGGAATAAAAAGGAGGGCATGGTATACTAAAAGGAGGACAGAAAAAAAAAGAAAAAGAGAGAAAATGAGGGAAACCATGTATTTATGAGAATAAAAATAAGGTGAGGTAAGAGAATGTGGGTATATGAGAAGGGCTCTCATTGAATCTTCTGTGAAGGTGGGAACCTGAATGATAGTGAGAAAGAATGGATGGAAACAAACAGGGGAAAGCTAAGAATAAAAATATTTAGTAATTCAATGGTGAAGAGTGTCAGTACATCTCACCTACTAAACACTGAAGCAGTGAACTAAAAGGGCTTTCAAATACACGAGTGATATCAGCAAACACTGCACAGTGTTGTCAGTGATCCAGGTCTTTTGTGCCCATGTATTGACTCAGAACACTCACACAGACCCTATGGAGTTGGTTCTACAATTACCTTTATTCTACAGGTGAGAAAACTAAAGCACAGTTAGCCTAAGAAATGTATCCACGATTGTACGGTGGCTAAGTAGTAGAAGTAGGATTTGAACCTAAGTGCTTAGCACCAGAGTCTCAGGCACTTAGCCACTACTCTCTTGCATCTCATTTCCTCTGAAAAAGTACTGTGTCTCTCATATACTTATGAAGGCACAGATGCTCATGTATCTTCTCACTTATTCATTACATTGTTCATTCATTCTCTGATTCATTCTTTCATTTATTCCTCAAGAATTTTCTGAAAGATTATATATGCTTGGTTAAAGATGAGGCTCCCAGGCATGAGATAGAAAAGTTAATAAATAAATCCAGTGAGATAGTCCAGGTTTCGTGTAAAATGCCCGTGTTAAGTTCAGCAGAGCCACAGAAGGATGGTTTGAATAATTGTATCTGGACAGGTAAGAAATAGTTTTCAGTTTTCAGAAATAGTTTTCATGAAGTTCTCACCAGGTAGAGAGTGGGCCATAACAACCAAAACATAAAGACATTAAACTACTGGCTGTTGAGAGAAATTGAAACATTTTCCTTTGAAGGGAGCATAGAGAACAGGATGATGGTGGAAAATGAATGCTAATTATGGACGCGTGTGCATGTGTGTGCACGTGTGCTCATGTGCATGTGTGTGACAAGATGTTTGTGGAAAGACCATAGTGGAAGCTGGAGACATGAACAAGGGTCAGAAGGATCAGATGTCATGCCCAAAAGAGTTTTCACCTTATAAGTCATCAACAAATGATTTTAAATGATTGAGAGACACTATCAAATTGGTTTTGGAAGGCCTTTCCTTGGCCTATGGAAAACAAACTGTGGAAAACTGAGATTGGAGGCTGAGAAAGTGGTTAGTTGGCTACTGTATATTGGAACTGCAGTTGTAAATGGCAACTGTATTGGCACTGCACTTGTAAAGTACAGAGCTCAGGTGGTGGGATTGGTAAGGGGTAGAGTGGATCAGATGATGGGAATAGATGGGAGGTACTTTCTCATCAACAGTAAATGCTTGTGTGTGGGAGGAGAGTTGAGAAAAAAGAGTTGAGAATGAATCCCCGTTTTCAGGATTTTGGTAGGAGGCTGGTGGTCAGATAGAGAACATCAGAGGAGAGACCTTATGAAAAGACAAGGTGTTGTACAGTGTACACAGTGATGTACAGTGAGCTGTGAGAGATGGCGAGAACTTGGAGAGTTACCCGTGTATTATGACTATTGAAGTTCATGGCATTTTAAACTCTGGAACCAAGGCTCCCAATTTGTGTTCCAAAGTGCTTAACTCTACAAAAAACTAAGCAATTATTTATTGGGCATCTATGAGCAAGCTGATCTGGCAAATAAAAGAGATCTCTAGAAAGGAGAAATGGTCTAAATATTACTATTCAAAATTATGTGATATTCATATTTAATTTGCCATGGTATTATTCACTTTTTCTTAGAAATAACTGGTTTCTATTTTCTCTTTCAAGTCTCTCTGACCATGAAATACTCATAGCCTGATTGTATTACACTTATTTCTTCATGATACGTATATCCTCTCTTCCTCTCATAATCAAAGAGCTTTGATGCTAAAATAATGATATTGAAATAATCCTTTGTTGAGACCAATCTTATCCGACCTGAAATGTATGCACACTAGGTCCTGGACTCCTCTATCTACTGATATTGTTATTGTTACTGGTTTCCTGTGCATGGTTTTGTCTGATGAGGTGTTATATTCATATAAAATAGATTTTTAAATTCTGGATTTAAACTTGGTCCTTGGGGCTTCTTAAGTGGCTTATTTTGTTTCATGAAAGGTACTTAATCATATTCTTAATAATAAGAACCTATTTGTAAACTATTAAAGGGAATAGTCCCCATGTTGCATTTTTTTTTCTTATGTTGTCTGTTACTACCCAGTAAAGTGAAAGTGAAAGTCACTCAGCTGTGTCCCAGTCTTTGCGGTCCTATGGACTATAAAGTCCATGGAATTCTCCAGGCCAGAATACTGGAGTGGATTGCCTTTCCCTCTCCAGGGGATCTTCTCAACCCAGGGATTGAACCTCGGTCTCCCACATTGCAGGCACATTCTTTACCAGCTGAGCCACAGAGGAAGCCTAAGAATGCTGGAGAGGGTAGCCAGAGGATCTTTCCCAACCCAGGATTTGAACCGGGGTTTCCTGCATTGCAGGTGGATTCTTTACCGAGTTATCATGGAAGCCCCTACATAGTAAAAGTAGTATTATTTTAGAAACATAAAGTTTTTAGAGTACATGTGTAGGCTTTGGTCATTAATTTGTTTACTGTCAACAGCATACATTATTTCAGGACTTTTCAATTTGATGTAAGCACCCCAGAGGGTAGGGACCATGCTTTAATCATCCTTATATCCTGAGTGGTTCCTAATGGGGTCTTGTACATAGCAGACACTCAGTAAAACTTGCTAAATAAATATATGGCTGTTATTAACAGATTTACACTACTAAGAAGACACCAGCATATCAACAGTTAAGTATTTTGTTGAAAGTTTCAGTGGTGAGACTACATAAAAGAAACTCAAATTTTGGCTGTTAAAGACCAATGTAGAGGTAATACAGTGTAATAATTAAGCATGGAGACTCTGGAAACATATTCCTTGGGCTCTACTCCTGGCTTCCCTCCTGGAATACTCTGAGCTAGCTTACTTTTTCTGTGCCACAAGCTTTGCATCAGTGAAGGGGGAATAATACTTATGAAGATTAATTAAGTAAATACATGCAAAGTATTTATAATGGGATCTAAGCTTTTGTATTAATGAAGACATTATAGGTTTACTTTTATTTTCATTACAATGATTATTATTTAGGGAACATGCCTCCCAGGCAAAAGCTGGAAATCATGTAGCAGTTTATCCTTCAGTGAACTGCCCAGTATATTTTCCAATGAGGGAGTTTTTGGCTTGCATTACTGGAACATTTCCTTTGTTTTAGGAAGCAGTTGAATACCGTGAAAGTTAATTCTATCTGTAATTTTACAAAGAGATAGCAAAAGAATTTCCTTGCAAATTACTCTGCATATGTGTCTGATGTCAGTAGTTAGATTTTAAAATCATAGAAATCACTAGGATATCTCGAATGCCTGATATGTTTGATTTGCAAGTTGGAAGAAAATTTGTAAAATTATTTAATAAACATGGAATTACTCTGTTTGAAGAAGGTAATGTGCTTAGTTTATCTTAGCTAGTATATGTGATATATTTAGCTCTAATGAAATGTGACCTAGATACATTAATGTAACAGAGTAGTCTTGGAATTATTTGTTTAGAAGGCTAGTTACTCCCACTTTCCAGCTGTCTCTTCTTGCAAATTCTTGGAGTCTACTGGACATGTTAAAACCATCTATATAAATTCAACTTACAGGGAAAATGGAGCTTGACCAAGACATAATTTTCACTTGAGAATTACCAAATGAGTATTTGAATCTTTTTTTTTTTTTTTGAATGATAATGTGGTGAATATGTGAGAACAGACAGCACACTCTGAAATCAATAGTAAAGTATTCTGGGGAAAAGTACAGAATAGTATTTAATTCCATTAGTTCTTTAGTTCCCAACTTTCACAAATACATATTCTCATTTGAATGAATGACTCACATACGAATGTAAATGTATATAAATTTATTATATGAAATACATGCTGTTATTTTAAAATTTGTAAATATGGTGAGATGCTATTCTTGTTGAAGTACTTCTGGTCCTTCTCTTCAAAAATCACTAAGATCAAATCATGTGGTCGTGAGACTGAAAGCATTTTGTGGAAATGTATTATATAAATGCTATTCTCATTAAAATCCTTATGCTTATTTTATTAATTCAGGTATCTTTCTACAGATAGATATCTGTATATTTGTATGCATATATGTATGCATCATATATATGCACATGTATTATGTATACATATATATATATACACACACACATTATGGTATAGAATTTAAATATTCATGATGTCCCCTATATATAGATTATGGAGTAGTAGTTCCCTGGAGCAGTAGTGCCAAGTCTCAATATAGCTGAGTCCTAAAAAAGGAAGCTCTACAAAATATCTGCTAAAAAACATGAACAGTTTTGTGAATTTTAAATTTTAAATGAATTTTAAAACTGTACAATATTGTGAGATATCAGGAAACAAATTCAGACACCATGATCTCCCAATTATTCATTTTCTTTTTTCTGTGGAATTCTCCTTAGGGATTGGATTCTTAGGGATGGGAACTCTATAAGAAGTGACCCCCTAAATCCATTTGGTGGGAGAGTAATTCAAACACATTCAAAGAGAAGGTCTGGCACAGCCTTAGCCTGGGCAGGGATGGATTTACTGGCTACCAATCAGTTGACACTTCTGCAAGGCTGGTTGCCTTAGGACCTGCTCCTCAAGGAGTGGGCAGGAAGAGCTTAGTCATGACCTATCCAGGCTGCCTCTTGAATCATGGGCAATGCACTTCACTCCATCACAGAGAGGAAAGAAAGCTATCAGGCTGGGTTTGTCAGATATTTGTGGAAGCTGGACAATCCTAGAAGAAATTTGGCTGAAATAGTAACACCGTGAAATATCAATGTAGATATAACAATAAAAGTAGAGGTCTGCTGCTTGCAATCAGCTTTTCTGATTTTCAGTTCCTCTAAATCATAGCTATTCAGCTTCAATAAAATTGCAAAGCATTTTGTGGGGAAGAACTAAAAATCATGGTTTTATAATGAATTTTTTGAATCTAGCTTTTCCTGAGTCTCTCTCAAGTAAGTGTAAATCCAATTCTATTGACTGATGTAGCATACAGTGTTTTTTATTTTTTTCTTTTTAAAGCAAATGGTGAAAATTATCCTAAACAGCTTGAACTCTGTGAACTTCCACATTAATGGGTATTTATGGCAATGAGATTACAAATTTACCAAGGATATTTGGTAAAGGTTATTTTTTAGAACAAATTTCAATAAACACAAATTTTGAGTTAAAACAATGTTAAAATCCATAATTCATCATTAGCATCCAAGGAAAAGACTATAGTGGTAAGTAGGAAAATAACTTATGAAGATATTTACAAAAATTCTATGTCCATGAAAGAGAAATTTTGTAGTGCAGCAATCAGTTAAAGTTGGAAAGAAACCATGGGCTGTTCAACTTCCATTATTAAAATATAAACAATTTAGTAGTAATATTAATGGTAAAGTGATAGATTTTAATGAAGATTGACTCATAGAAATGAAAAATAGGAAAATACAGTAAGAAATGAAGTGTTCAGATCAACTAGATGTTTGGATTCCCTAGTTGCAAGGTTTTAAATGGCATGCTTTTTATCTTTGTGAATTTCAATTAGACTCTACAATGAGCAAGTCAGGAAGGGAATATTAATGATGGGCGAGAAAGCTGGGTGGTGTTCCATTCTTCACAGAGGCAGCTAACTAGAGCAAATGTTTGTTTAGGCTGTAGCTTATTAAATGGTCATTCAGAAAGTGGTGATTAATAGGTTAAAAAGAACAGCTTGAAATATTTACAATGTAAAGGTTTTACTCTCCTCACATAATCTTCAAAGCAAAGCTAAAATTTTCTGTAGAAGTGCCTGTTGTTAGGAAAACCGCACCATCTAGGAAATCCACTTGAATTTTGGGTTCATAACTAACTATTGAAGTGTTTGGCATATACAGACTCTGAATGCAAAAGGACAGAAACATATCAACATATTTATCAACATAACATATCAACATATTTTTTTTTCCTTTAAAAATGTCTAACATTTATAAAAACTTCACGAAAAGACGAACACCCTCTCTGCTTTGCCTTAGTAGGGTGTATATAATATTCTGTCTTGACGTGCAGTACAAAGAGGAACATGTCTCTTTTGTTGTTCAAGTTGCACCTTTGAATTCGATAGCCTCAGATACTGTAAGGTAAAAAGAAATGAGGCTCACACAGTGCTGAAACCATACGATGGGACTGAAATTACAGCAGGTCTCTAGCCAGCAGGAACCCTTAAAGGGTGTGAAAACCTTAAAACCCGTCCCCTTTCCCCCACTGCAGAAAGAATTTACAGAAGTAGCAAAAGCACAGCAGGTCGCCGGGCTCTCTCTCTCTCTCTCTTTTTTTTTTTTTTTGCTGGGGGTGGAGGTGGGTGGGGTGGGAAGGACGTAAACTTCTTTTAGAGTTGTTGATTGAGCTTGATCACCAGGTGGGGAGGACGATTGTGAGAAGATATTGGGGTAAAAGAACCGCTGAGAGTGAGCGAGTTTCTCAATAACGGGTAAATGGACTTGACAGATCAGCTCCAGGGAAATCTCCAGCCCTCAGAGATTTGAAGGGAAATTGGTCCTGATGGCAGGACTGTGAAGGAATGAGTGGTACATCAAGGGGGCTCGGGAAATCAAAGAAACTTCCTGCTGTCTGATTCCAAGCAACCTGCCTTGAACTTGGTCCGGCGTGGATGCGCTGATGGCCAAGTCCAGGCGTGAAGAGCCCCCTCGCCCTCCAGCGGGAGCCCGACCTCTCCTAGACAGACACGTCGCTCCAGAGCCAGGGCACGTTGTGGGGCGGGCGGCAGGGCGAGGCCGCGAGGATCTAGGGCCAGTCCAGACACACGGGGACCCTGACGCCATACCAATACCCGCCGGCATCCCCCCACCTGGAACCTCGTGGCCTCCAGGGAGCCCCGGAGGGAGGCCGCGGGGCTCAGTGCTGGGCGGCGCGTGGGCTCCTCTACTCCAGCGCGGCGTGGGCGCGGGGAGCGGTGCTCCGGGCGCACCCGGGCGCTAGCAGCCGCCTGGGGCTGTGCCGCGGCAGGTGCCCGGCGGGCGGCCGCGGCTCCCCGCTATCTGGGAGAGGCTGGGGGGCGGGGGTCCCTGCTTTCCCGGGAAACTCGTTAGCCCTCCTCCGGGGCCTGGCTCCTCCTCCTCTAGGCGTGGGGCTCGTGCCCGCCGCTGCCTGCGCGCACCGCGCCTCTGCTAGCGTCTCCCCCTACCCCGCCCGCCCCTGCCAACGCTTCCCCCTCCTCCTCTTCCTTCTCCTCCGCCCATCACCGCCACTACGGACGCCTTCGCCTCCTTCTACTCCTCGCGCCGCCGCCGCCGCACCTCGCGCTCTCCTGCTCCCACCAGCCCATCGCTCCCGGCTCGCCGGGTTGCTGCAGTCAGTCTCTCTCTCAAGTTTCCTATCTCTTCAAGATCACGGCAAAGGGAGGAAAACACCAGTTCTGCTTGCCATTTCAGGTAAGGTCGCACACGCGGGTCCCAGTAGGGATCTTTGCCTCCCCGTTTACCTTTGGCTTCCCGTGCCTGGCTCATCTCCCCTCCCTCCACTCTCCGATGTTCCCTGGAAACCGAAGAGGTTCAGGTCGCCCCCTCCGCCCCAGCATATTTAAAAAATAATGTCGATACTCCTCACGAGAAGCCTATTTGCAACTCTAATAAGATCCGAGCCGCCCGGCTCGTTAGCCTGGCTCTTTTATAGTCTTCAACTTTGCACACCGTGATCGCCGCTGCCCGCCTGCCTCGGTTGAATCTCGGAGCCTCACGCTCCGGCTCGGCTGTGGTCCTCGGCTCCGGAGCAGCTGTCAAACGCGTCGTTTCGCAGCAGTTAATCCGAACCCGGCTGCCTCCAAGATGTGGTCTTGGACAACCGTGAATGGGCAGGGAGGGAGGTGTTTTTATTCAATTTTTATTTGAAAGGGAGTCAAGTAGTGAAGTCGTGAGAACTGCAGTTCACTGTAATGAAAGAATAATAATCGAAAAAAGTGGGCTGGCTGTCCCTTGCTTTTCTCGTGGTGAATGCGGGGGTGGTCTTGGTTGGGGGATTGTGGCAGGAAGTACCCGTCTCTCCTCCCCCTTTACACTCTCCTCTCCTACCCATTATTTTCTCTAGCTCATATGTCAGTGCAGGGTCCCGTGTATTCTTTTTACGTGTGTGACCACAAAACAGCGTTTGCTGACGATGGGGCTGGGGGAAGTTCCTGGCAGAGCAAAGTCTGATTATTTGGTCATCTTTCTGTCAAGAGAAAAAAAGAAAGTGGGGGAAAAACAAACAAACAAACAAACGTCCTTCAATCATCATCACATCCCATACACACTCCACTGGAATCATCTCTATTGCTTTAACTCCAGTTCCCAGATGAAATGACATTCTTTTGGACTATTTGGATGGTATGACTGAATGTAATTTTAAGTGTATTTTGTTTTTCTTCCATGATTATACAAAGAGTGGCGATGAAGACGAAACTGAACAGCTCCAATATGCAGTTGCTGCTTTTTGTTTTCTTGGCGTGGGACCCAGCCAGGTGAGACAGTTATTTACTGTTTTGCCATTTTAAATTCAGGGTAAAGGTGTGTTTCCTGAATGCCATCAATGCAGACAGAGGTGGCTTATGAGGAGCTGAAGTATTTTGAAGGACCATTTCTAATGAAAAAGGTAGTACCAGGAAACGGAACTGTAAAGTGGCAAAGACTATTAAAAGTTTGCTGCTTCTTGTTTGCAGCGATAAAATACAAAAGTGAATACAACATTTTCTTTAAAAAAAATCACAGAAGAAAAGAATACTCGTTGGATGGCATATTTTTGCGAATAATTGAAGTGATTGTTATATGTGATAGTAATAACACCAGAATTCAATAAAGAGGCCATCAATTTTCCTTTAAGCCAAACAGAAAAGCACAACCTAAATGATTTGTGGTAACTTAATCTTTTTCTTTCTCTCTTTTCCTTTTTTGCTTAAATGGTCTCGGATCTTTTAGTCAACATAGAAAACTAAATGATGTGTGAATCTGAAACCTCTAGGTGGAGGTAGTATACAACTTCACAATCACAAACAATAAAACAAAACCTTGATTTATTAATAACTTTTCTGTTACTGATTTAGAAATCTTTTATTCCTGAGATGGTTCTGCCATAAACAGTATTACTTTGAAAATAAAACAAATTCTGTTTTGCCTATATTCTACAAATATAAATTTTAATTTCTGTTGTTTTCAACAACTTCATCTTAATTGCTGTCTTTTCTGATTTTTATCATCAGTGGGCATCTTCTATTTAGTGCCTAAATTTAGGATATGGTTTTCAACATACCAGAGTAGTTAATAAAATCTAAGATTCTTATGAATGTCTATGTAACAATTCCTTAAAAAATTAGTATTTATGATTTTATAATACTTTTATTTCCCTTTTAAATTTTAATTTTCCTGTCTCAGTAATTGTTAAAGAATGAAAATATTTTTTAGACTTGAGAAGAAATTTCTTTATGAAGGTGTATTTTTATTTGTAAAATAGCTCCTCATTTAATATCTTAATATTGACTTTAGAAAGAAAATGTGACATTAATTAAAAAACACATTCCAGTGAAAATCCCTAAGTGGAACTTTATGATTATCTTAGTGACTAGTTTTAATTAAGATTAGTTTAAGGCAATATAGAAACTTTTGAGGCTCAATGTATGAAATAATTTGCTTACATAATTTAAAAATGTTTCTTTATACCACAATTTTAATATTTTCTCTGAAGAGAATATTTGTTTGAAGTTGGCTACTAATTTGTTCATGTATTTAGACTATTTTTAGCTACTAGTTGTACAATCATTTAAATGCAAATGAATTCTGTCAATGATATTTTGGACAATGCACCTTGATCAGAATGCAATTACATATATTCTTTGATTTTAAAGGAGTGAACAAACCGTGGTCAGTTAATAATCACTGAAAATCCTCAGAACTTAACCATATTTTTCTTCTACTAATTTTCTGTTCTATATTTGACCAGTAATGCTCATGCCAGTATTTTATTCTATTATATAAATGATTCTTTTTTTGGACCAGTAATTTAAATCTCTGAATCATTCTGAGGGGAAAAAAATGGCAGTGAAAACGGACATTCTGTTTTATACATCCAGTTGCTACTGCACCAAATTGCTGGATGTCACAAAATCAGGTCTCTGGCTTTCTGTTGGAGAAATAATGGAGAAAACCACTGCTTCTAACCCTCTTCCGGTGATATTTTAAGACCATTTATTCTTTCTGCAAATTTATATCACTCACACACACACACACACACACACACACGCACGCGCGCACACACACACACGAAGTAGCTGGGCATGTTAATCTTTGGATGACCTCTGTTGCTCGCTCTCCATAGATGCCAGTCAGTCGGAGGGGTACTCCTCCAAGGCTATCTGCAGCTCTTGTGTGCTCTGCTGATCCTTTCAGAGCCCACCTCTACCTCCTTGGCTACACTGGAGCCTGGAACACAGCCAGCGGAGTTTCCCTGATGTCTATATTGCACTTGGCCATTGGGTGGAGGTATACCCAAAGTTAGAAAATCATCTTGCTTTAAAAGAGAAAAAGACATGAAAAGAAAAGACATTTCTGAGGAAGATAGAGAAATTTTGTGCTTCCAAGGAGGTGATTTATT
This sequence comes from Ovis aries, assembly GCF_016772045.2. Lineage (NCBI taxonomy): Eukaryota > Metazoa > Chordata > Mammalia > Artiodactyla > Bovidae > Ovis > Ovis aries. The sequence goes on along the minus strand of NC_056059.1, from coordinate 65,680,293 downwards.
TTCCAATTAATATTCAGACCCCTGAAGAGTTATTTCAGGAATCCCTTTGGTTTTTGTACCTTTCTAAATGCAGAATAGCATTGCTAATACTGTCTGCATGTGATCATCTTCAGTCATAATGTATCCTAGGGAATGGATTTTAGAAAGAAATGAATAGTTCTACCAATATGCTGAGTGGTAGGAATCTGAAATAATTTTGATTTCACACTTTTGATAATCTAGTATTTATTACCCATTTACAACAGACTGTTTACCTTCCTCATTGACACACTGGTATTTATAGAACTGAAAAAAAAAAGGAGTATATGGGTGGCACGAATAGCTTAAGGAGCCTTAAAATTCAAATCAAGGAAGAAGAGCATGTTGGCACTTGCAAAACACACATATGTATATATATCAGCTTGTAAAATTATCTGTTTAGGTTGGTGCTGGCTAACATCCAAGAAGATGAGGCTAAAAATAACATTACCATCTTTACAAGAATTCTAGACAGACTTCTGGATGGTTACGATAATCGGCTTAGACCAGGACTGGGAGGTAAAAATAGTTTTCCTTTTCTTAAACACAAAGTAATGCCTTTAAAAGTTAAAGGTAGTATTTATATTTTAATACATTTGATACATGAATGCCACTGTTATGTATTGAAAAAACACAGATAATAGAAAATAGGGTATATGAAATAACTATCTCTGATTTCTTTTATACAGACAAAATGTATTTAACATAGCTTTTACAGAATACCTGAAGTCATATAGAACCCAGACTTTGTGCATGAATAGTTTTTAAGTTAGTTTATTGATAACAGCTAAGTTTTTCAAACTTAGAGTATAGTATGTGAAAGTGTGACATTGTTGGACAGATACGCTTGCTCAGTATCTTTGATTTCCTTCACTGAATTTTGCAGATGCCTATTTTCACATTGGTATAGATGTGTAGAAATGAGAAACATAAAAATGTAAAGGAGTGTCTGGGTTGAATTTTAGCAAATATTAGGATTCTGTGATGATATTTCTTTACACATGCGTATGACTTTTCTAAGGTACAGCTTCTGTTTAGCATTCTTGAAACTTTCAAAGATATTTTGGATCTACTTTAGCTATAGACCTAAGTTATTGGCCTGGGGCACAGTTTGAAATCAAATTTAAATGTTTTTTCTCAACTCAGAAAAACAAATCTGTTTTATTTTTTCCAAACAGGTAACGGAAATTAAGCTTGACTAATAAGTTAATTTTTAATTATCCTTTAGCGTAGTTGGATGATACTAAGGATATTATGTGTAAATAGGGTAGATGTGTAATTCCTAAAAGAATTCTGGGTGAAAATACTGTTACTCATCAGTTCTAATATGATATATATGTATATATGTACATGTATATATACATACACACATATATGTGTGAAGATGTATGAATGCACACATTTATCAAATGTATGTTATACTGATTAGGATATTCAGTTTAATAACTAATTCAAAATTAAGACAAATTAGCTGAATGCTTGTTACTGACCATAGATGTATATAGTTAGCCTGATTATTACCTGGTTGGCAACTTTGCCTTTTTAAATTGCTTGAAGAGTTGTGTAGTGACTAAATACCTGGATGTCCATGTCAATATTGTCTTTGGAAAATATAAAAGATGGTTAATTCTATACATATTTGGCAATTGTATGATTTTCATTGCCCAGGAGTCAGAATAGTTGGAAAAGATTCAAGTTGTTTTAAGTAATATGCCATTTAATTGCTACTAGTTTTGGACTTGAATCCTGAGTGGTGCCTTGCATTTTAAGAGGGAAGTACTGGGAAGGAATAATGTCAGAAGTATGGTGTGTTCTGTCTCTCAGAGAGAATTCAATTGTTTAATATACATTTAGTCTATTAAAAGTAAAAACTAACAGAAAAAAGTATTTCCTTAGTAATTGACATGCCTAATGACCATGAATATAAGGCATTACTGTCCATGTTAATATATATAGCAAGGAGCTAATATCAAATGCGTACAATAGATGTGTGCCTAGCATGAGGCTGTCATAGTTCATGATGGTGGTTTGAGAGGTAGATTGCACTAAGGCAGATATGTTTTCCAAGGTATAGATTTTATTATTTTTAAATAAATCATGTGCTGTCAAAAAAACTTAAAATATTTGAGCTAGATCTTGGATTTTGTCTGTGAGTTTTTAGGAGAAATATTTATACTATCAGCATATAGTTTGAACATAAAAACTACCTGTTAAAGGACATGGGTATTGCCATTTCTCTCTTCATATTTCTTTTTAAATACCTCTTCCATTCTTTTTACTTCCATTAGCAGCATTTGAATATAAATCCTTGTCACTCATTCTGTAGGTTAATGCAGTAGACGAAGTGGCTTGTCAGCTTCTTGCCTGGTGACTTCTCTCCCCAGTCCTTCTCTGACATTGTGCTAGTATTTCAGTCACATTAGTCTTCTGTTAGTCAATACTTTTCATATATTACCCTCCTGTCTTGCCTACTTAGTTACTCCCAACTCTTTGTGACCCCATGGACTATAGCCCTCCAGGCTCCTCTGTCAATTGGGATTCTCCAGGCCAGAAGACTGGAGTGGGTTGCTATGCCCTCCTGCAGGGGATCTTCCCAACCCAGGGATTGAACCCAGGTATCCTGCATTGCAGGAGGATTCTTTACCTGTCTGAGCTACCTACTGAGCTACCTACTGGGGAAGCCTAAGAATACTGGAGTGGGTAGCCTATCCCTTCTTCAGAGGATCTTCCCAACTCAGGAACTGAACCAGGGTCACCTGCATTGCAGGTGGACTCTTTACCAGCTAGCAACCAGGGAAGCCCCTCTCGATCAAATGCCTTTTATAGCTCCCCATTGCTTTCTGTAGACAGTGACGAAGGGGAAGTGGAAGGAGTATAGCCCTTGCACGCACATTGATCTAGATTAGAATTCCTGCTCATCTTCACACTCAAAACCATCCTTGGCCAGGTAATGTCTCCTTCTGTTTACAATGACATATTTACCTTCTATATTATAGGTTTGTTGAAAGGATTACAGAAATAAAAGTGTATACCAAAGCAAATGCCAGGTACTATCATTTAAACACAATCAATTCCTTTGCTCCTTCCATAGGTTCCTACTTTGACAATCAAAATATTTACAGTTTACTTCTCTGGCTTCATTTTTACTTTGCCACTCATGCATCCTGCACTTCAAACACATCTATCCATTTTCTCTTGATAATCCATTCACATCTTCTCCCTTGGCTGGCTTCCCTAGTAGCTCAGAAGGTAAAGCATCTACCTGCTATGCAGGAGACCCAGGTTCCATCCCTGGGTCAAGAAGATCCCCTGGAAAAGGAAATGGCAACCCATTCCAATATTCTTGCCTGGAGAATTTCATGGACAGAGGGACCTGGCAGGTTACAGTCCATGGGGTTACAGAGAGCTGGACACAACTGAGCGACTAACCCACCCTTGGTGTTTGATCATATTAACTCTTTCTGGGGAATAATTCCTCTGAGGAATCATTCTTCCTCATCCTTTCTGCTGAACTAAACTTTTCCTGTGATGACCACCTCAACATGGGTCCTTTTGAGTGCACTCTTGATTGAATTGAAATACCCAGATTCAATTTTCTCTCTGCTGAATTTCTTTAGCAGTCATTGGCTCTGTATCTCATTTGGTACTTATTATGTGCTATCTTGGATTATTTATTATCTTTTTATGTGTCTCTTGTTACCTTAACAAGATTCTAAACTTATTGAGGCAAGATATTATATCATAAATCCTCTTCACTCTCAGGAACTAAATATTGATTTGCATATGGTAGCCATAAAATAAACGTTGATTGCTTGATTAACTTTTCTGTGACCAGTTAATCATCTGTAAAATGGGATTACTCACATCTGGCTGACCTTTGAGTTGGGAATGTTGAGGGTATATGTTGAGCCTCATGCTGCAGGAAGGTGGTGTGGTTTGGTGAAGAGAACATAACTTTAAACTGTGGAGATTTTAGGTAAATTCTGAACTGGGATACTGAGCAGTCCTGTGACCTTTCAGTACTTTATCTCTCTGGGGACACATCTGTTGTCTATAAAATTGGATTACAATGATTATTATTAGGGTTTTTGATGAATATTAATTATAATGATATGTGCAAAGTATTTAGCCATGATTGGCCTATAGTAGAGAGTTAATACATAATAACTGGAAGGCTTTGGAAACCTTAGTAAATACAGTGTTGTAAATTTCAGTTATTATTGTGGTTTCCTCTCTGTTCAAAATTATCCTGAACATCCATATGTTATTTCAAATAAAAAATTCTGGGAAATTATTTGTATCATTATGTCCCAGAAATTAATAATAAGGGGGAATGGATTTGAGTCAATATTTCAAACTGAACATCTCTATTGATGAATAATCTGGATAATTAAACTCAATTATTATTATATTTCCTTAGTAATGAAATGTAAATGAGTATATAGGAAAGAGAAATCTGTTTGGGACTTACATATATGATGAAAGTTATACAATATATTGAATGATAAAATTTTAAGATATTTAATAATCAATTATAAAGTGAAATGTTAGATGCTCAGTCATGTCTGACTTCTTTTGACTCTATAGACTGTAGCCTTCCAGGCTTCTCTGTCCATGGAATTTTCCAGGCAAGAATACTGGAGTAGGTTGCCATTTCCTTCTCTAGGGGATCTTCCTGACCTAGGGATCAAACCTGGATCTCTTGCATTGCAGGCAGATTTATGCAGGCAGATTAATTAATCTTTTTCTTCTTCCAGTTTTATTTAGGTATAATTTACATCTAGCACTATAAACATTTAAGTTGTACAGAACTATGGTTCCTCTTTAACCTGTAGGCCCAAAGACATTACTCAACTGCTCAAAATCCTGCAATGGTTTCTACTTCAGTCAAAATAATACACAAATGTCTTTTGATGGCCTCCAAGGCCCTGCATGATCTGTCTTCCTATTTTGGCCTCTCCTCGCACCATTCTCCTTCTTGCTAAGACTACTATAGTCACATTGGCATCTTTTCTGTTCCATGAAGACACTAGCATATTCCTTGGAGCTTTTCCTCTATTTTCTCTGCCTTGGGTATCCGTTGATCTCACCTTCTCAATGACGCCTACTCTGACCAATAAAATAAATACTACAACATGTTCATCCTCTAGCAATTCTGATCCTTCTTACTCAGTTTCAGCTTTTTTTTCCCTTTTTAAATTTGGCTCTTATTATTTATTAATACACAAAATAATTTTTGAATCATTATGTTAATTGCTTATTTTGTCTCTTTTGCTAGAATTCAGGCCAGTGAAGGTAGGGGTTTCAACCTGTTTTGTTATCTGGTCCTCAAGCATCTGTATCAGTGCCTGAAACATAGAAAGTGTGGAATTAAATATTTCTTGAATGAATTTTAATTTTATTCTTTTATTTTATTTAGTATGCTTTCATGAAAAGAATAAATTATAGAACTTACCTTATCCTTAAAATCATCTGCACAGTTATATTTCCTTACCTTACTGATCTTTCATTGTCAGCATCAGCATATTAGGTTCACTTTTTGTTGAATAGAAACAACTACTACACCAGTTATTCCAGCTCTTGCCTTATGGTAGTTATGATTCTTCTTTGAATCATCTGTGTGTCTTTGGATGATTCATTAATCCCATCTGTGACTTCATTAATCCCATCTGTGACTTACTCTACTCATCTGTGAAATTGGAGGAAGAGATTCCACTTAGCCTATTTATGTCACAAGGATAATGGCATGGTTCAACTAAATTAAAAATTTTAAGAAAATATGATGTGGGGTACAATTGATAGCTATTATTGTTGTTAGGAATAATAGAGGAGAGTTCTTCAAGGAGAACATCATCTTAGAAGGTGGTATCCTTGAAAACAGATGAAGAAAATATTGGTAGGTCCTGGTTGGCTTGAAGGTGAAAGTGAAAGTCACTCAGTTCAGTTCAGTTCAGTCGCTCAGTTGTGTCCAACTCTTTGCAGCCCCATGAATCGCAGCACGCCAGGCCTCCCTGTCCATCACCAGCTCCCGGAGTTCACTCAGACTCACATCAAAGTCACTCAGTTGTGTCCAACTCTTTGTGATTCCATGGACTATACAGTTCATGGAATTCTCTACTCTAGAATACTGGAGTGGGTAGCCTTTCCCTTCTCCAGGGGATCTTCCCAACACAGGGATTGAACCCAAGTCTCCCATATTGCAGGCAGATCCTTTACCAGCTGAGTCACAAGGGAAGCCCAAGAATACTGGATTGGGTAGCCTATCCCTTCTCCAGTGGATCTTCCTGTCCCAGGAATTGAACTGGGGTCTCCTGCATTGCAGGTGGATCCTTTACCAACTGAGCTATCAGGGAAGCCCCTTGGTTGGCATGCTAAGTCGCTTCAGTCGTGTCCGACTCTGAGCAACCCATAGGCGGCAACCCACCAGGCTCCCTCGTCCCTGGGATTCTTCAGGCAAGAACACTGGAGTGGGTTGCCATTTCCTTCTCCTATGCATGAAAGTGAAAAGTGAAAGTGAAGTCGCTCAGTCGTGTCCAACCCTTAGCGACCCCATGGACTGCAGCCTACCAGGCTCCTCCATCCATGGGATTTTCCAGGCAAGCGTACTGGAGTGGGGTGCCATGGCCTTCTCCATACTTCACTGTAAATCTGGAAACATATCTATCAAGACCGTATATTCAGACTAGCTAAAACTAACCACTGAATCAGTTTTTCCTTTTTTCTTCATTTTATTCATTGGAGCTAACAACTTGGGTACCACCTATGAGTTTTCACATTCCATAAGAGGCTTTCAAATTGTTAGCTGAATCAAAGGAGCAACATTTTTTTTTTTTTTGGACCATGTTTATAGGGTCACTAAGAAGATGGATGTTTAGACAGGCCTCATATATTTATGACAGCTAACATTCACAGTGCTCAACAGTGACAACTATTAGAAATGACAAAGCTTGGCATCTAAATTATAGATTCAGTCTGGAAAATCTAGATTGAGTACCATGTGCTTAACTGCATTTTGATAAGCTGTTTTAAGGAGCTTGTCTAGATAGAATCTTTTCTCTAGTGCTTTGTTTTGTCTTCTAAAAACTTGAAGAAGCTTTATGCTAAGGCCATGAAGAACATGATGTCAGATTATACAGTTAGGGTCTGAGTGTCAGGTTCCAACTTCACACTTGGATAGTTTTCCTCCAGCTGTAGAGATGGATGTTTCTATGCATTTTACTACTCTTGGATTTATAAAACTAAAACATAACATATTCAGTGGACAAAAATTAGTACAAAAAAATCTGGTCTCTTCCAGAACTTAAGAGAGAGTATGATTTCAACATTGCATGATATTACTTTGTAAAGAAATGGTTTAGGATCAGTACCTTTGAACAGCAACATCTTTGAATTTGAATTCTGTTGCCACACTATATTAACTACAAAACTTTTCACTCAACCTCCCTTTGCTTTTGTTTCTGTATTTGTAAAATGTATCTGACTTATTGGTTTGTTAAGAATTTCATGTGAACTTTCTTGGAGTTTCTGACAGAGTAGGAACTCAATACTTGTAGATATTGCTATTATTGTTGGTTGTACTTCTAGTATGAATGTAATGGAGGCCATCAATCAGTATTTCCCTTAATTTATGAAAACTGAGACTTATAAAAAAGGATAAATGTGTGGCACATATACCCAATATTAAAGAAAGGATGTATTTTTTTGTTTTCTATGCTGTTAGTTTTATTTTGGAGCATACCTTTGTACTAATATATGTAACTTTGAAAAGTTTGAAAACTTTGAAAAGAAATTGAAAACAAAACCAATCACAAAAGGAACTGTGCCATGTTGTCATGACATGTATCAATTAGACATCATCAGTTCATGATAATGAATTTGCCTGTAAGAGCAAAATTATATTTATAAAATGACCTCACTATATGATGCAGATGATGGCTTTAGGGACATAAAACTGAGAGCAGGTCCATGATCCTAGGCTGGGATGTGTCAGGAACTTGAATGGCACAAGCTCTGGGTGTTGCAGCTACAGAGTGCATGCCTGATATTTAACAGCATCTTAAGGGGTGAAGGATGGTGGAGACATTAGGAGATAGCACACTGAAAATGATCTGGAATTAAAGTGGGGAGGGGACAAGCTGGGCAGACAGGAAACAATTGAGCCTTTGAGAAGTTCTTGTCTCAGATGGAGGCAGGGCAAGCTTCTTATATCAGGCCTCCGCTTGAAAACTATGATGTTCAGCATCTCCTCATTCGGCAGCTGTGATGGGGCTGATGCTCCGAAAGAGCATCAGGCAGTGGAGCATCCAGCCTCCCCTCTGTCCTGACTCAGCCTTCTGAGGCCCCCAGAGTTGCTGGAGTAGGATAACCTTCTCAGCCTTAAGATGATTTTAAAGCCTCTTTCACTCTCTGCCACCAGATCTTCTCCACCCACTTAAGTATGGCTCAGAGTTACAGGAGACATTGTGTTTGATTAATTCAAGAATGATAAAATGAAAATAAATTGGGATGATTTCACCTAAGTGTGTAAATGTGTAAATAAAGTGTTAGTTGGTCAGTCATGTCCGACTCTTTGCAACCCCGTGGACTATAGCCCACTAGGCTCCTCTGTTTATGGGATTCTCCAGGCAAGAATACTGGAATGGGTTGCCATGCTTTTCTCCAGGGGATCTTCTCAACCATGGGATCAAACCCAGGTCTCCCACCCACATTACAGGCAGATACTTTACCGTCTGGGCCACCTGGGAAATGTGTAAGTAGCTTTGGATAAATGTATAAATGATAGAAATCAAATTATTTTTCATTTCTTCTTTACTGAAAATTGTTTTGTGGGAGGCGTGAAACACAGAACATAGAAAGATACTAGCTCCCTGAAGTAGGGTGCTGTTTTGTTGGTTTCATTCGCTAAGTCATGTCTAACTTTTTATGACCCTATGGACAGCATGCCAGTCTACTCTGTCCTTCGCTATTTCCCAGAGTTTGCTCAAATTCATGTCCATTAAGTCAGTGATGCTATCTGACCATCTCCTCCTCTGCCGCCCCTTCTCCTCTTGCCTTCAATCTTTCGCAGCATCAGGGTCTTTTCCAGTGAGTCAGCTCTTCACATCAGGTGGCCAAAGTATTGGAGCTTCAGCTTCAGCATCAGTCTCTCCAGTGAATACTCAGGGTTGACTTCCTTTAGGATTGACTTGTTTGATCTCCTTCTCATCAAGGGACTCTCAGGAGTCTTCTCCAGCATCACAGTTTGAAAGCTTCAGTTCTTCAGGATGTTGTTTGGGAGGCTGGAAACTCTGGACATGACTTTCAAAATCAGTTTCTTCAGCTTTGGGTAGGGCCTGTACTCACCCTGCTGCATAGAAATTGTATATGCTAACTTAAACTAGACACATTGTAATGTAATATACAGGCTTTTGGATTCTTTTTAATATTTTGAAGCAGACTAAGAAACATCTTTGAGTATCTGTACACCCGCACTCTAAAGCTGTGTTTTGCTTGCCCACTCCCTGTCAGGGGATGGTGCTAAGACAGGTTTCTTCAGAAATGGTTAGAATGAGGTTCTGTAGAACTCTTTCTCAGTATGTTGCTTTAATTATATGTATGTGTGTGCATATATATATATATATATATATATATATATATATATAGCTTGTGATTATTTTATAGGAAAGGTAGACTGAGTGAGTACATGGCAGTAATGGCTTGCGTTAGATTGGATGGTAGCACTTTCTTCCCAAACAGCATCTCCTACAAAATTTAAGGCAGCATCACTTAAGTGAGTGACCCAGAGACCACTTTCTCTGTTTTACTGAACCAACAATAAAGCTTTGTTTTCACCTTAAATGGTTTTGGTTAATAGCAGCTTCTTTCAGCCATTGCAGCTAGAAAGGCATTGCCCTTAATCATAATTTTGAGGGATTGTTATTTTTGTTCTTTCAGGCACAAGTATGCCTTGCTCAATGTGTTGTTTTCTCACCGGCTTTTACGTTCAGGTGCAATCAGCGTTTTTCACTTTTTCACCCCTTAATGCACAGTGGATAAATTGGACCATAGGCATGACTGATCCATTTGTGTTAGTGTTATTTTTTGATTGATACAGCCCAATCATGTTGGGAAATCTATATTGGTAGTGGAAATGGCCAAGTGAACAGCTTGGCTAGTTAGCAGTTCATTATTTCTCAATGTGTTAATGTGAAAAGAGACAAATGAAATTAGTTCCCTAACGCGTGTGTTGAAGACTTATGACATGCCAGACAATCTGCAGGATATAAAGATGTACAAGGTGTAGTGTTGATCTCCAGGGGATAAAATCCATTCACTTCAGTTCAGTCACTCAGTCGTGTCTGACTCTTTGCGACCCAATGGACTGCAGCATGCCAGGCTTCTCTGTCCATCACCAACTCCCTGAGCTTACTCAAACTCCTGTCCATTGAGTTGTTGATGCCATCCAACCATCTCATCCTCTGTTGTCCCCTTCTCTTCCAACCTTCAATCTTCCCCAGCATCAGGTTCTTTTCAAATGAGTCAGTTCTTCATATCAGGTGGCCATAATATTGGAGTTTCAGCTTTAGCATTAGTCCTTCCAATGAATACTCAGGACTGACTTCCTTTAGGAAGGACTGCTTGGATCTCCTTGGTGTCCAAGGGATTCTCACGAGTCATCTCCAACATCACTGTTCGAAAGCATCACTTCTTTGGTGCTCAGCTTTCTTTATAGTCCAACACTCACATCCATTCATGACCAATGGAAAAACCATAGCCTTGACTAGATGGACCTTTGTTGGCAAAGTAATGTCTCTGCTTTTAATTAATTAATTTATTTATTTTTTCCCAGAAGACAAAGTAACCTTTACTGACAAATTACGGAGAAAACACTCAAAGCCAAAATTAACACAATGTTATTGACCCCCCTCAACCCCCACCCCTATGACCTACTCTTAAGGAAACTTTATGTAAAATGTTAATGAAACATTTCCTTCAACAGTAAAAAAAAAAAAAAAAAAAATTCCCCTTAATGGAACTCTAATAAAAAAACAAAGTGGAGGAGGGGTTCCTTCTGTGTAGGCTAGGAATTTTCCTCAAAATTCTTTTTTTTTTTTTTTTTTTTTTACTTTATTTTACTTTACAATACTGTATTGGTTTTGCCATACATACTATCTCTCTCGGTCATCCCAGTGCACCAGCCCCAAGCATCCTGTATCCTGCATCGAACCTAGACTGGCAATTCATTTCTTATATGATATTATACATGTTTCAGTGCTTTTTAATACACTGTCTAGGTTGGTCATACCTTTTCTTCCAAGGAGTAAGCGTCTTTTAATTTCATGGCTGCAGTCACCATCTGCAGTGATTTTGGAGCCCCCCAAAATAAAGTCTGTCACTGTTTCTCTCCTGTTTCCTCATCTATTTGCCATGAAGTGATGGGACCAGATGCCATGATCTTCGTTTATTGAATGTTGAACTTTAAGCCAAATTTTGCTCTCCTCTTTCACTTTCATCAAGAGGCTTTTAGTTCCTCTTCACTTTCTGCCATAGGGGTGGTGTCATCTGCATATCTGAGGTTATTGATATTTCTCCCAGCAATCCTGATTCCTGCTTGTGCTTCTTCCAGCCCAGCGTTTCTCCTGATGTACTCTGCATAGAAGTTAAATAAGCAGGGTGACAATATACAGCCTTGATGTACTCCTTTCCCAATTTGGAACCAGTCTGTTGTTCCATGTCCAGTTCTAACTGTTTTCTTGACCTCCATACAGATTTCTCAGGAGGCAGGTCAGGTGGTCTGATATTCCCATCTCTTTAAGAATTTTCCACAGTTTGTTGTGGTCCATGCAGTCAAAGCCTTTGGCATGGTCAATAAAGCAGAAGTAGATAGTTGCTTTTTTGATGCTCCAGCGGATGTTAGCAAATTGAAATCCCTTGGAGGGCTGATAAGGTAGGTTCAGTGTGATTCTCAAAATAACTTGAAACAGTAAACGCATATTCCATTATCAGAAAATGCTATTAAAATATAGAGAAGAAATCACTTCTACTTGTACAACTGGAGTTAGCCAAGTTCTGTCTCTGTAGGCGTAGTTCATTCATTCCATTATTTCTTACCAAGGGCCAACAGTTTGCTGGGTCCTGTTGGAAATGTTGAAAATGTTCAATACTATGGCAAACAGGACCGAATCTTTGCAGAAATATATCACATCTTATTTTGGCTCTTTATGCTTTTTGAGTTTCTTAATGTTGGTTTCTTTATTCTCTCCTTTTTAAGAGCATTGAATAATCACCCTATGTTTTTCTTTATTGGACTGTAAGTCTTCTCATACAGAGAAGAGAGACTTCTGATACATTTGCTGTCAAGCTAAGAATTGTGATAGCCACAGAAAAGTAAGATCTGTGTCTGTAACAGGGATGCTGAGGGTATTTGTGGCAAGAGTGGCTTTCCTAGAGGTAGAAAAGTAAGTGTTAATTCCAGTTGAAGCTTCTGAATGTTTCTCAGTTTTCTTTTTAAACTGTTCTGCCTTATCTTAATGTTTTGAGCTGCAGATCAGTTAACAAGTAGACATGAACTGTGAAATTAAAAAAAATGACAGGAGTTGTAATATTATGAGGATTTAGTTAATTTTCTTTGAATTTTAATGTTACTGACCCAGCACAGAATTCTAGAAACTTGCTTTTAACTTGTGATACCCTCATTCCTCAAGGGACAGATCTTATGATTAGTAGTAAAGTATAATAATAATAAAATTAATGTTTAAATCTAAGAGTTCATATAGTAGCTCATCAAATTAAGGTTATCAATTTATAAGATACATAGAGATTCCCTCAAATTCTCCACTGACTTTTGCATTTTAAATAACTTTTAGAGTAGACTTGATGTCTCTCTATTTGGTGGGCTGCCGTCTATGGGGTTGCACAGAGTCAGACACGACTGAAGTGACTTAGCAGCAGCATGCTATTATTATAATTTTTAAGCAAATTAGCATATGTAAAAGTATGAATTCATTTCTATCTTAATATGAATTCAGTAATGTCAATTTTTATTTTTTGCATTCCTTTTTGTTTATTTAGATATTTAAAACATGCACATGAAAACCATAAAAAATGGTTTCTTGGTTTAACAAAATTAAAAAATACAGTACTCTGTTATAAGAACTTTCTTTTTATAATTATCTTTGTTAAGATTCAGGATGGTGGTTCCTTTTTAGGGGAATAAATGCAAAATGTAGCACAAAGGTTGTCCTAGTTGTATGTGTGGCTCCTTCCATATAAAAATATTTCAATATTCTTAACAGGAAATGTTCAGTCAGGATATTACCAAGTTGATTTAAAACATAATAAAGCAAAAGTAAGGTTTTCTTTTTCTGATATAGGGTCCACAGGAAAAAAATATGTCAAAAAGAAAATACTGTTATTTTCAGCTATTTTGTGGAGATGGTGAGTAATTCATAAATTCTATGAATATCTGAGGAATATGATATAATGAATAGTACAATTGGATCTTGTCTATCGAGTACAGGAATAGAGTTACACCTCAAATTTAAGGAAGATTGAAGAAAGGAGAAAAATTATAAATACCTCTTAAGTGCATTCCCAAACCCATTGTCTAGATTATGTTTCGTAGTGGTACATAAATATTTTACTAAGTACTTGGAGGGAATTTGACTTCCATTAACAAGATAAAAGGATCTGGTGCTTTTAGAATGGTATGTGTGTTTGAAAAACTTTCCCGGACAGAAGAGAACTCCAGACTTAAATTGGAGAAGTGGTTTGGAGGAGAAAGACAAATGGCATGAAATGTTTTACAAAATGATGAGAGGCTTCCAATTTACTCTTATTTTCTCATGAGAAGATTTTGGATTTTGAAGCAAAAATGCTGAAATACTACTCAGGTATTTGGGTTGGAGGGTCCACATTTTTCAATAATATGAAGCTTTTACAAGAAAATTAAGCAAATCAGCCATAGGCAGAGAATTAAGGTAAATGGAACAAATTCAGTTTTGTTAGCTTGAGTGCATAGAGGACCTCCCCAATTTCTCAAAAAAGGAAATAGTGGGCTAAAAGGCCAGCCAGGTTTGCAAGGAAGGTTGAAGTTTTGGCTACCAAGAGAAAGAAAGTCTTAATTAAAAGGAAATGGAATTGTAAGGCTGGTGTTCAGGTTAGATGGAGGGGAATATGGGAAGGTAGATTTAATTAGTTATCTAGGGCATGTGAGAGGATAATCACTGAAGCAAAAAATGTGAGGCTGATGATTGTGCATTGTAGAATAGCAAAGGAATCATCCAACAGCTACTAAAGAAAGAGAAACTCTAAAATCTTAAGAGAATGAATGGGATGGGTTTACATGATAAAAAATATTGTAATGCAATGGGGATGAGTGTAGAGCTATTTCAAAAGGAGTTGTCATTAGAGCATTAGTTACTAAGAGAACAACATCCCTTGATAACTGAAAACTAAAACTGAGTATCCATTTATCGTTTTGAGTAGCTTTTACCTTAGTAATGATTACAGAATTACAAGATCAAACAGAACTAGCAAGAAAACCATACATTGCATCATATGATCAGTAGTACTACTATTGTGGTATGCTGCCATTTAAAATAGAGTAAATACTAAAACTTGACTTGTTATTCTTAAAACATGTAAATCCAAACAATAGTGTCTGAATTCTTAAAGGAGAACAGCAGGCAGGTGAAGTAGTGAGGAGACATCTCTGTAGCAGAATTCTTTCGTTCTTTCAAGCCTCCCAGATAATCTGAAGAACTCTTGGAGTCGTTTTTGGCTGCCACCAACCTGAGAGTCTGACTCAGCCTTAGCAGGGAGGGTCACCAAGGATTTATGTTGTTGTCTGTGAAATACAGACATGATGAGAAGCCCCGTCAGGCTCAGGTGCTGAGTCAGGTTGGAGATACTTGCGTGTAGATGCGGATCTGCTTGTTACACTGATGTGCCTTCCTTGGCCACTCTCCCTTAGCTGCTGCCACACCCAATCTAGTCTTTGTCATTTCTGGGGACAGCTTTTAGTAAGAGACATTTCACTCTCAGATATCTCACTGCTACCAGTTTTGGGTGCAGCTGCAACTTCTGCTGCTGTTGCTTCTGCCTGGGAACAGCTGGGAAGTTAAGCAAAATCTATCAGCAGATAAGGAAAAGTGTTCAGGTGCATGTTTAAGTGAGTGGATATGAAGGTAAGTGGGGCAGAAAGTGACTCTTCATCAAATTCTTTCCCTTTAGGGGATTGTTTTGCAACTTGTCATTTTTTCCAGTTTTCCCCACGCGCTCAGAGAGGGTGGTGTGACACTTTACATACTTCTCTCTGAAGACATCAGCCCAGGATATCATAATCCCAAATGACTTATCTTAGTGTGAATTTAATGCTAATTGGAACAAAAGAAACTTTGCCCCATCATATTGGAATAAAATAATAAAACATCGTTGAAAGAAGAATATCATGGTAGTTTTTATCAGTTGTTATTGTTTTTATTATTACTGTTACTGGTTTGCTCTGCCAATTAGGACTTCATAAATTATGTTTCTAAAGTTTGCAATGATAAACCTTACTTTTTATCAGCATGTAATCATAGATAAATTCATTCCTTTTAATTAATTCGTACTCATGCCATAAATTCATTCATTTGTCAATACAAAATTGCCAGTAAATATTGATCCTAGATTGGCCATTAAAGTCTGTGGATATGAGGTATAGTGTTATATACAATTTCTCTATCCAGTTATCTTCCCTGGTAGCTCAGATGATAAAGAATCTGCCTGCAATGCAGGAAACCTGGGTTAGATCTCTGGGTTGGGAAAATCCCCCGGAGAAGGACATGGCAACCTGCTTCAGTATTCTTGCCTGGAGAATCCCTAAGGACAGAGGTGCTTGGCTGGCTGCAGTCCATAGGATCACAAAGAATCGGACACGACTGAGCGACTAAGCACATCCAATTATCAGTATAGTCTAATTCTATCACACTCTATGTAAATAAGAATATATCCCTATCTCTATATTTAAAATTTAAAACTAATTTGTGATAAAGCCATGATGATATTTGAACTCTGTTTCAAAAAATTTGTTGGGTATTACAGTTAGCTAGGTGTATGGGGAAAAAATCTGTTGACACAGAACTTGTGAGTTAATTCAGTATAAATAACAGATTGTACAATCTGATTCAAATTATAAAATAATTGATTGTAAAACTAATCTAACTCTGAATATAGTATTGCAGTAAATAATGTTTTGCTATCTTAAGTATGGAAAAATAATAGAGGTTTCTCTTTCAGTTATTTTATATTCTATTTAAGCTGCTTCAGAATCTTTTTGAATAGATGAAATGTATTATTTCCTTTTAAAAATATTATGGTTTGTATCAGAGTGCTTGACAGAAAACAGATTATAACCCAGAGGATCCACGTTTTTAAAGAACTAATGGTATTTTAATTTTAAAGATGCAAAGAGGGGAAAGGGTCTTTGTTTTGATTGGAAGAGGCTGTGAGGGCAAAGGAGTGTACAAGAGCATAAACACACTAGTTTATAGGTGAAAAGCCCTTTATTTTTATAAAAGGCCCAATATTATCTCTGTGCCTCAGTTTCCAAAACAGGAAGTAAGGGAACTCTTGTCAATGACCTGCAGTGCCCCTTCCTTCTAGAATCTCTCCATCATTCTGTGACTTGTTTCAAGTCAAATAGAGTAGAAAATAAGGTTTTTGGAACAGACATCTGAAGCCAATTTTTTCTTCATTGTAAGGAAATAGAGAGACAGAGTATGGGCCTGAATACAAGCTAGCAGAATAAGGCTGCTAGGCCTCAAAAATGTGGCCAGCTGAGAACAAGGGCTGCTTGGTCTTTCAACTGCTAGCAATTAGGAGTTTGTATAAAACTAGGTACTTCCAGGGCATGAAAATATCAACTAAGAGCTTCTCTTAAAGCTGAGCAAGGTTGATTAGGAAGTGACTGGTACAAGTGAGGTAGTGATAAGTGTGCCAAATTTTGTTTGCCAGTGTTCTAAACATTGCTGGGCATGCTCTCTATATTTGATGTAAATGGCCATATCTCTTCAATCTCACCCTCTTTGTCTTCTCTACTCTGTTTATCATTGATCTACTGGCTCTTGAAACTCACTCCTCTTTCCTAATTCTTAGTCTCTCCACCTGTTTCATCTGTTTCAGTCTTTGGTCCCTCTTTATATTCTCTCTTTTGGAATGTGAGTGCTCTCCAAGAGTCAGCCCTGTTAACTCTTGCTGCTTTTCACTTTATGATTTTCCCACAAGAATTTCATTCAATTCCATAGACACAGATATTGACCTATATGTAGATTCTGTCTCATCCCAATGCTATTTTCTGATGTAAATTTGCTTGTTATTGCCCGGATGACTCTCTTTATGACCACTCACTACTTTCAGGATCAAGTTCAGATCATTTAATGTAGCAGTCTTTACAGTCTCTGGCCTCTGTTCAGTTTTCTGGTCTCATTACTCCCTATTTGATGCCATCTTTCATGAAGCGGCTTAGATTCACTGACCTTGTTTCTGTTTTTATTTTTTAATGCATTTCACTTTCTCTAGCCCAACAAGCTGTTGAACCTACTGGGAATGCATTTTCCTTTCTTCAGGTTCCAGCTTAGATGTCTTACTTTCTAGTATTGTTATGTGACTGCCATTCCCTTACACACATACATCTCTGTTGAACTAATCACCCATTACTATACTTGGCATCATATCAACATACTTTTTCTAACTCTGCATTTGACCTATTAGACTCTAAGTTCACTAAATAAGAGATTTATGACTCCTTGTCTGTTGTTCTAGCCTGGTGCTAAGTGTGGCACTTCCAGAAGGTAGACAGTAATGATAATATTTGTTGAGTAGTTGAACAGACTAGTGATGATCTGTGTCCTTTCATACATTTCTCAAACTTCTGAAAACTAAATTCATAATTTTGCCACCTGAAACTGCTTTTTTTTCCCCTGTGGTTCTCTTGCATGGTTATTGGTAATCCACATTTGTCAAGCTGTGAAAGCTAAAAATCAGAATGATTTTTCAAATTCTCTTTACTCTCTTTCAGTCTCTGTCTGCTGTCTGTGAATATATAAATACCAACCTGATTGCTTAGCTTGATTTTGTTTTTAAAGAAATAATTAGCTTAAAATCTTTAAAAATCATGACATTTCTAATAAAATCATGGATTTCTTTCTCTTTCAAAATGGCAGATTTGCTGATCCTAGGCCAAAATACCTGATGCCAGAATTAGAAATTGAGTTGTTGACAACAACTGAAACTAAGTAACAACTTCCCCTATTAGAGGAGGTATGTCTTCTACATTTATTAATAGCCAGAAATCTCATTCAGCTCATGTCACTCAGTCATATTACCTGCCTGGCAAGTAAATGATATGCTGTCTTCTAAAACACTTCAGTGTATAACCCTGGCTTTATCCAATTCGCTATATTGGCAGATTTTTACTTTTTAACTAGATTTGATCATGTGATTCTTTTGCTTAACTTTAGGGCTTTAGGGCTTCCCTGATAGCTCAGGTGGTAAAGAATCTGCCTGCAATGCAGGAGACCCTGGTTTGATTCCTGGGTTGGAAAGATCCGCTGGAGAAGGGATAGACAACCCACTCTAGTATTCTTGGGCTTCCCTTGTGGCTCAGCTGGTAAAGAATCTGCCTTCAATGTGGAAGACCTGAATTCTATCCCTGGGTTGGGAAGATGCCCTGGAGAAGAGAAAAGCTACCCATTGTAGTATTCTGACCTAGAGAATTCCATGGATTACAGTCCATGGGATCCTAAAGAGTTGGACACAACTGAGCCACTTTCACTTTGCTTAATACTCTTCAGTGGCTTTGTGTTTTTCCCCACTTCCCAGAACATAAACTCCAGTATGAATAACATAGCTTCCAGAAACCAGAACAAGAGGACCAAAATTCTAATGCTTTTCTTGGGCAGAGCAGGTAAAAGAATGGGTTAGCATCATAACAACTGAAGAACTGAACTGTCATTTGTTTAAAAAAAAAAGGGTTGAGTTTCATATGATTATTGCTATAGAAGTGTTTGTGATTAGAGTTGCTGGATACTCCAGTTATTTTTAACAAGTTGTTGGAAATACCAATTTCTAGGGGATGTTTCTTCATTTTAAAGACCAATCAATTTTAATTCTAATATTAATAGTTCTCAGGCCCTGATCCTAAACCAAGATTTCTCATGAAGGGTCTGAAGGACTCAGTTTGGAGAATTTGTTAAATACGAATTTATAAAATCTTCAAATAGTCAGTGAATTTTGGTTTGAGCCCAGACATCTGCATTTCATCAACAGTTCTTGATTCTGATGCAAGTGGCCCAAATGCTGTACTGACTTATCTGTCTTTAGATTTCTAGTCTTCCCGTTTTCTTTCATAGGACTTCTTTACCTGAAACCTTTTAGTTAAAGAGGGAGTATGAATGTGTGTAGTAAGATTGGTCCATCACCAGAGAAGTCTGGCTAGCATATTCCTTAATAACTTTGAAGAGGGCTTTTGTGTATCACTGTTCTGAGCTGGCTCTCAGTTTACAGTGTCGGAGTTCTTTTGTTTATTGGGTGTATCAATCTGAATTAACCAGCTTATGCTGCAGTAACACCTCTCAACTCAAAACATGCTTTGTTTCTTTCTTATTTATCTTGTTCATGACCCAGTGGTGGGACAGGTGTGTAGAGATTGGGCTGTCCTACTTCATCCTCCCTTAGGTTCTTAGGCTGAGGGATCTACATCATCTAAAATACTACTTGTCACTGTGACAAGAAAAAGATGTGATCAGGAGCAAATTATCACTTAAAGTTTCTACCTGGATGTGACACAAAATCACATCTTAATTCTTTGCTCAAAGGAAAGCATATAGACTTGCTTAACTTCATGGGTTCAGAGATATACAACTCTAACATTTAATTAGAAGCAGAAGAATTGGAGATATTTGGCAGCTTACTGACACTATTCTTAAGGAGAAGTACCCATTTCTTAGATGTCACTCATATTTAGTAGTGACAGATAATATGCACCACTTGGTGATACAGGTCATATTTTATTTTAAGATATAATTCAGAATCTATGTTTTGTGGTTAACATGCTTAGCGTGTTTATGAGTTAACTGTTATGCTGGTTTGACAGATTGACTTGATATACCTTCAAAACCTTCTTCCCCAACTCCCAGGCATAAAGAGGTTCTCTGTTTGGGCTGGAAAGCTAGAGCTTGAATTGCAGGGATTTAAAATGAGGTCATCTTTGAAGTGTTAGCCTGCAATCTCTGTGCCAGGGAGAGTGGAAATAAATTGAAGAGGAACAGAGGCCTTGTCTTTCTAGTTTGCTACTATGTCTTCAGTGCCTGGCAGAATACCCGGAATTCATTGCCAACCGACTATGTATGTGAATCCAATGCTCATATACATACAAATACATAGACACATCGATACTTTGGGTAGCTCCTTATTTTGGGTTCTGGTATACATTTTAGGCATTTAACAATGAGTTTTATCTTTAAATATCAGTAGTTTTGACCTCCAGCATTTCTTAAAATGGGTCACTCTTCTCAAAAACAATATTGATTGATACATAGGTTCAGTTGCTGTACTCGACCTTAAATTCAATAACACATAGAATTAGAGTTGTCAGGATGAGCGTGGATTTAATATAGTGAAAGGACTAATTCAGTGGCCTTTGCTGTTGCTGAACTGGGGGGACTGTATATGGGATGATTGTGAACCAAGGTTTTATTTTCTGTAGGGCATTCAGCACTGAATTGTAACCCAAAATGAGAACACTTGCCCACAATGCAGGAGACCCAGGTTTGTTACCTGGGTCAGGAAGATCCCTTGGAGAAGGGATTCCAAAATTCTTGCCTGGAGAATTCCATAGACAGAGTAACCTGGCAGGCTACAGTCCATGGGGTCACAAAGAGCTGAACACAACTGAGCAACTGACTCTTTCTTTATGTTGAGATTATGCGAAACCATCATTAGTTTCATATGGATGGTTTAAAGTGTTCAGTTGTCTTGAAGAGACTATCTAATAACATTATAACATGATCCTAATTGTAATGAATCAATAATAATAATATCTAACATATACCAGGTAATATGCTAAGCAGCTTACCTATGATTTAATACTCATTATTAGTCCCACAGGTAGTAATTTGATGATCTCCACTTTTTTTCTCTCATTATGAAAATGAGAGCCAGAGACCAATTATTTGCCCTTCATCACATAATTATTTTGTGATACAATGTGCATTCTGACCAATGAATGTTTCTCCAGAACCTTTATCTGATAAATCAGGAATCAAGAACCCCAAAACCAACAGAGGCAGTGAATTGCAATGAA
The DNA here is from genome assembly GCF_016772045.2 of Ovis aries. Lineage (NCBI taxonomy): Eukaryota > Metazoa > Chordata > Mammalia > Artiodactyla > Bovidae > Ovis > Ovis aries. The sequence goes on along the minus strand of NC_056059.1, from coordinate 65,658,950 downwards.
AACATCTCTGCTCTGGGGGCCCAGTTTAAATGCCTCTGGAAGGTGAGGGATGGTTGGCAATCCCACACATTTATTTGATTAGGGGAGTCTCATTATCATATTTCTTGGACAACCTTGACTCTGACATATACCTTGGATTGGATCTGGGTTCAGATACAAAAGGGCAGAAAGGACATTGTTTATACAATCAATGTACAATCTCTTAGGACATTGGTGAATTGAAGCCAGAAGCTTTGGCTCTCTGCTGGGGTTTACCCCTTACTTGATGTGAATCACAGCTTTTGCTTTTATTATGCTAAAGAATAACTAAAGAAAGTGACAGAAGAAGATCATGTGGTTTAGATAAATCATTTCAGCATTGCTTGATACATAATAAGTTGGCACTTAGATTATTTGTGGAATTAATAATGCAGGCATGCAATCAGTCATATAAACTTCAGCTTTGAAAAATGTGAGAACCCTTTCTCCTAGATGTACTTTCCTTTTTATCTTTTGGCCCATATTAATTTTACCACCCCTGGAGAAGGAAATGGCAACCCACTCCAGTATCCTTGCCTGGAAAATCTCATGGGCAGAGGAGCCTGGTGGGCTGCAGTCCATGGGGTCCCAAAGAGTCGGGCACGACTGAGCGACTATCACTAATTTTACCAGGCAGTACAGTGTATCCAGGGCTTCCCAGGTGGCGCTAGTGATAAAGAACCTGCTTGCCAATGCAGGAGGCATAAGAGATACCAGTTTGATCCGTGGGTTTGGAAGATCCCCTGGATTAGGGCATGGCAACCCACTCCAGTATTACTCTTGCCTGGAGAATCTCCTGAACAGAGGAGCCTGGTGGGCTATGGTCCATAAGGTCACAAAGAGTCAGACACGACTAAAGCAACTTATCAAGTCTGATAAGCTTAGGTTTATATTCTGGTCTGAAAAATCTATGGTGTTTGTACATACTAGTTACCTTCTCTGAGCCTCAGTTTCTGCATAGGTAAAATAGGTATAAAATAACCAACATTCCTGAGAATGTTAGAAAGATCAAAGGAAATTATGTGTGTAATGTTCCCATAAAAGTATGTGTCATACAACAGCCAACTTCCCTGTTCCCTTTTGATTCTTGCAAATATGTTATAATGTGGAGATTTGCTTACAGTTTAGGAAATAATTAATTTAAATGGGAGAGCCTTTAAAAACAAGAAATAAGTAGTAATTGTTTTCTAACAGAATTCATGGAATTGGGTGATGTTTAACTACTTACCCTAGGTTAACTATGATTAAACGTCTCCTTTTGAGTGGTGCCTTTCCAGCTTGTTGCAGAAGATTGTCATAATATGTGAATGGCATGACATTCTTTGTCACACTTTGGAATTACATTAAAGCTAGCTTTCAAGATTACATGAGGAAGTATAAAACAAAACAAGGGAATACAGTGTTTCTGAGAAACCATGAGTAGACAAATTAACTACAGTCTATTTTCTTGTGACTTTTCTTTGAAAATTCACACTCCCTTAAATATGTTGCATCTCCTGGGTGTAGATGTAGTTAAACATTAATGGCATAACAACTTAAGGCATTTCTATTAGGCTTCAAATCATAATTACATATGATTTTTTCAGACCTTTAAAAAGATAACTTTTAAATGATTGAAAGTGTTATACAATAGCCAGTTTTTAAGACTTGTTAACGCGACTACTGTGGAAGATAGAATTCTAAGATAGTCCCCACAATTCCTGCTGCGTGTTTTATAAGTCCTTTGTAATCCTTGGAACTATGAAGGCAACAATCCCATCATTAAGTTTTGTTATATGGCATTTTGCTTTAATAAAGGGAAACTATCTGGGAGGGCCTGACACAATCATGTTGTTGTTGTTCAGTTGCTCAGTCATTTCTGACTCTTTGCAAACGCATGGACTGCAGCACATCAGTCTTCCCTGTCTTTCACCATCTCCTGGAGCTTGTTCAAATTCATGTCCAGTGAGTCAGTGATACTATTTAACAATCTCATCTTTGAATGTAATCATATGAGCCCTTTAATCTGGTTCCAGAGGTCAGAGATAGTCAGAGATGGAGAAGTTGGAGCGATTTGAAATACAAAAGGAATTTGATGTGAAGGAGATTCTTCACTGCTGGAAAGGGCCATGCAGCAAGGAATGTTGACAACCTCTAGGAGATGAGGCATGGCAGCCAGCAGGAAATGGGGAGCTTTATTTTACAGCTGCAAGGAACTGAATTTGGTCAAAAGTTTGAATGAATTTGGAAGCTGATCCTTCCCCAGAGTATCCAGAAGGGAATGCCCTAGACAGAGAATCTAGCTGTGCCAAGCTGTATTTGCTAAATAGATGTTGCTTCAAGCTCTGAAGTTTGTAATAGTTTGTTGTATACATGGGTACTAAGTTGCTTCAGTACTGTCAGACTCTTTGTGACCCTGAAATGTAGCCCACCAGTCTCCTCTGTCCATGGGATTCTCCAGGCAAGAATATTGGAGTAGGTTGCTGTGCTCTCCTACAGGGGATCTTCGCAACCTGGGGATCAAACCACATCCCTTATGTCTCCTGCATTGACGGGTGGGTTCTTTACCATTAGCACCACCTGGGAAGCCCTTAAACGCTATAAAACTAAGAATACATAATACGGTCCACACATAGCTTGAAGTATGTGTGTGTTTAGTCTCTCAGTCGTGTCTGACTCTTCGTGACCCTTTGGACTGTAGCCCGCCAGGCTCCTCTGTCCATGGGATTCTCCAGGCAAGAATACTGGAGTGGGTTGCCATGCCCTCCTCCAGGGGATAGTCCCAACCCAGGGATGGAACTCAGGTCTCCAGCAATGCAGGTAGATTCTTTACCATCTGAGCCACCAGGAAAACTGATAAAATGAATACAATTGCTATTATTCATTTAAAATCTACCTTTTTTTTTCAGTGTTTAGTCTGTGTCAAGCACAGTACACTTTCCAGACATCATTTCATTTAATTCTTATAAGAACGTAGTCAGACTGAGCCCATCTGTAAGAAAAACTGCAGCATGTGCAACCTACGACTTATCCACAGGGTCACAAAATTGTTAGAGTATAACTCAAATTTGAACTTAGATTTCTCTAAGTTTTGGCATCTTGTGTGCCCAGCTATTTCTGACTCTTTGTAACAGTGGGCTGTAGCCTGCCAGGCTCCTCCATCCATGGAATTTTCTAGGCAAGAATACTGTGGCAGTTTGCCATTCCTCATCCAGGGGATCTTCCTGACCCAGGGATCAAACCTTTGTCTCTTGTGTCTCCTGCATTGGCAAGCAGATTCTTTACCACTGCACCACCTGGGAAACATCTTACATGCCCCTTAATTGTGCAGGAATGAACATTTCATGGAGCTGATAACAGGCCATCTACAGGATAAGATATGGCATTGATGTGACACTTGATCTACAAAATATTTTATTTATGAGCCCTTGGCAAGAGATAAGGACATATCATTTTAGTTTTTATGTGACAAGATTACTGGCTATGGGTATTGTAGTTTTAAACCATTGTACATGAATGCATTTTTCCTTTACAATCGTCCTGGAAAAGTTGAGTTATTTACAAGGATGTATTTTAGATGTCAGGTATGGGCTCAAAATTGTCATTAATACAAATTAAATTATATATTCTAAAGTGAGTGACTTTTAAAGTACGTTATTGATAGCTTCATAATGTTTAATTTTATTTTTGTCACTCTTGCCTATATTGAATAGATGTCTTTTAAAACCATTTTAGGGTTGTTACTGTTCTTGTATCTTTATTAAATGTCTTTTAAAATATTCTCAGAATATTAACTTTATAGCTGAAAGGCTAAACTATTACACATTGGAAATTCTATATAATAAAGTTAATTTTATTCTTTAAGCCTTCCATTGCTAAATTGTTCCTTAAATTAGTTTTATATCATTACATATTCTCAAGTAGGCCATTATCTTGTCATATTTTTTAGTTAGTGTTAGTGTGTTTCTGCCTCTCTTCTCTCTGATGACCTCTTTTCTTTCTCCTTTACTGTGTGGAGCTATTTCTTGCTTACATTTTCATTCCTTATAGCGGTCTCATCTTTTTCCAGGTTCATCTGGCCTTGTGTGTAAATGTTTCTAAAGTCTTTTCTTAGTTTAGAGACCTCTGCAGGTATGACCATCTCCTGGCTGTCCACTGATGCTTACTGATTAGCTGTTTCCACTAATTCTTTTTTTTTTTTTTTTAATTGAAGCTTGGGGCTTCCCTGGTGGTTCAGATGATAAAGAATCTACCTGCAGTGCAGGAGACCCAGGTTCAATTCTCGGATCAGGAAGATCCCCTGGAGAAGGGAATGGCTACCCATTCCAGTATTCTTGCCTGGAGAATTCCATGCATAGTGGAGTTTGGTGGCTATAGTCCAAGCAGTTTCAAAGAATCAGACATGAGTGAGGGACTAACACTTTCACTCATTTAACGTGTTTAGTTTACAACATTGTGTTAGTTTCAAGTGTACAGCAAATTTATTCAGTTATACATTCAGTTATACATACATATGTATGCATACATATATATAGAGAGAATTCTTTTTCAGATTGCTTTCCATTATAGGTTATTACAGGATGTTGAGTATAGTTCCCTGTGCTATATAGTAAGCCCTTGTCATTTACCTGTTTTATATATATATAGTAATATATATATAAAGAACTAATTCTTAATATTCCCCCTGCCACTTATCTTCTCTCTGACTTATTGAAATACTTTATTCTTTCATTCCCTACATTCATTATCCATCCCTTATCATCTCTCTTATTTATTGCAGCTTTATTCATTTTCAGAAACATCTGTTTTGGGATATGTCTTGTAGGTAATAGAAATATAACTTGTTAGACAAGATGAAGTGAGAGGAGAAAAATAGGGTTGTCTCAAAGTTTTTTGACATAGGCAAATGGGTACAAACTGCTTAATTTTGCTTAAATAGGGAAGATGTGCTTTCTGTACATGTCTTAGCTTCCTGAGTAGATTATTAATTTCTTGAACCATAGGAACTAATCATAACTGTTTAATCTACACATCACTTAATAAAATCCTGCAGAGAGTATCAGTCAGTAAATGCTTAGTAATTGAATAAACCATTTCAACTTTATCATCGTTTATCCTTTTGCAAACCATTGCTTTACTGCATGTAAGTCTGCTAAGACTTTACTTTCTCTTCTCTTAATAATGACTCTAAGTGTCTGTAAGCAGACAGTTACAGTCATTAAAATTGTAGAAACAATTCCAATACTTAGTAGCATTTTGTGGTTTTGTTACAATGATTTCATCTACATATTTTAAATCCTGGTTCTATTTCCAAACTATGCTTTTCTTGTTGGATGGAATGTAAGTGAACCTGTACCATGCCAAATAGTGTTTTGTTTTTATCTTAAGTTTCTTTTCTCAAGCTTTAAGGAGTGTTGTCTTTATTACTTTTGGAGTTCCTGAACGAATCAAGAGTCCTAAGGAACCAGAAGACGTTTTATTTAGTTTCACTGCTCCCGGAACTAGGAGGACAGCAGGGAATCTTCTTCCACCAGTGGATGTTCTCCTTTCTGTCCCTCGATTTTTAGGGATGTGAGTGGAGCTCCCACTGCTCCTATAAATCTAACATGCTCTCATTTTTCATTTTATTAATACATTATAATATAAAAATAAAATTCACTATGTGAGGTGTCTTTCCATATTTAAAGTAATTATTTTTGAAAACAATAGAATTCTGAACAATGACAGAATTTACCAGAACTTTTTAAAAAACTGCTGTTGTTGTTTAGTCACTAAGCTATGTCCAACTGTTGGCGATCCCATGGACGGTATGAATACTGGGCAGGAATACTGGGTGGGTTACCATTTCCTTCTCCAGGGGATCTTCCTGACCTGGGAATCCAGTCCACATCTCCTGCATTGAAGATGGACTCTTTACTGCTAAGCTACTTTAAAAATATTGTTGTTCTTGTTGTTCAGTTGCTAAGTCATGTGCAACTCTTTGCAAGCCCATGACTGAAGCCTTCCTGGTTTCCCTGCCCTTCACTGTCTCCTGGAGTTCGTTCAAATTCATGTCCATTAAGTCGGTGATACTATCTAACCACCTCATTCTGTGCCACCCCCTTCTCCTCTTTCCTTCAATCTTTCCCAGCAACAGGATCTTTTCTAATGAGTCAGCTCTTGCATCATGTGGCCAAAGTATTGGAGCTTCAGCATCAGACCTTCCAGTAAAGGACTGACTAGTTTGATCTCCTTACAGTCCAAGGGACTCTCAAGAGCCTTCTCCAGAACCATGATTTGAAAGCATCTGTTCTTCGGCTCTCAGCCTTCTTTACGTTTCAGCTCTCACATCTGTTCATTACTACTGAAAAAACCATAGCTTTGACTGCATGGACCTTTGTCAGCAAAGTGATGTCTTTGAATTTTAATACCCTGTCTAGGTTTGTCATAGCTTTTCTTCCAATGAGCAAACATCTTTTAATTTCATGGCTGCATTTACTGTCAGCAGTGAATTTGGAGCACAGGATAATAAAATCTGTTGCTGTTCCCACTTTTTCCTCTATTTGGTGCATTAAAAACATATTAGAAACAGGCAATTGTAGATGTGTTGTTTCAGCAGCACACTGAGTAAAGAAAGATATGACACCTTTCAATCATCTGCTAATATTTGATGGTCCCGACAGTGTCTTTTCTAGGATCCGACAGTGTCTTTTCTCCTTTTCTCCTGGTCTTGTTTTTTTGTTGACTGTATAGATCTTTTCCATCTTTGGCTGCAAAGAATATAATCAATCTGATTTCAGTGTTGACCATCTGGTGATGTCCACGTGTAGAGTCTTTTCTTGTGTTGTTGGAAGAGGGTGTTTGCTATGACCAGTGCATTTCTTGGCAAAACTCTATTAGTTTTTGCCCTGCTTCATTCCTATTCCAAGGCCAAATTTGCCTGTTACTCCAGGTGTTTCTTGACTTCCTACTTTTGCATTCCAGTCCCCTATAATGAAAAGGACATCTTTTTTGAGTGTTAGTTCTAAAAGGTCTTATAGGTCTTCATAGGACCGTTCAACTTCAGCTTCTTCAGTGTTACTGGTTCGGGCATAGACTTGGATTACTGTGATATTGAATGGTTTGCCTTGGAAATGAACAGAGATCATTCTGTCGCTCAGATCATGAACTCCTTATTGCCAAATTCAGACTTCAATTGAAGAAAGTAGGGAAAACCACTAGACCATTCAGGTATGACCTAAATCAAATCCCTTATGATTATACAGTGGAAGTGAGAAATAGATTTAGGGGACTATATCTGATAGAGTGCCTGAAGAACTATGGACTGAGGTTTGTGACATTGTATAGGAGACAGGGATCAAGACCATCCCCATGGAAAACAAATGCAAAAAAGCAAAGTGGCTGTCTGGGGAGGCCTTACAAATAGCTGTGAAAAGGAGAGAAGTGAAAAGCAAAGGAGAAAAGGAAATATATATACATCTGAATGCAGAGTTCCAAAGAATAGCAAGGAGAGATAAAAAGCCTTCCTCAGCAATCAATGCAAAGAAATAGAGGAAAAGAACAGAATGGGAAAGACTAGAGATCTCTTCAAGAAAATTAGAGATACCAAGGGAACATTTCATGCAAAGATGGACTCGATAAAGGACAGAAATGGTCTGGCCCTAACAGAAGCAGAAGATATTAAGAAGAGGTGGCAAGAATACATGGAAGAACTGTACAAAAAAGATCTTCATGACCCAGATAATCACAATGGTGTGATCACTCACCTAGAGTTAGACATCCTGGAATGTGGAGTCAAGTGGGCCTTAGAAAGCATCACTATGAACAAAGCTAGTGGAGGTGATGGAATTCCAGTGGAGCTATTTCGAATCCTGAAAGATGATGCTGTGAAAGTGCTGCACTCAATATGCCAGCAAATTTGGAAAACTCAGCAGTGGCCACAGGACTGGAAAAGGTCAGTTTTTATTCCCATCCCAAAGAAAGGCAATGCCAAAGAATGCTCAAACTACTGCACAATTGCACTCATCTCACACACTAGTAAAGTAATGCTCAAAATTTTCCAAGCCAGGCTTCAGCAATATGCGAACCGTGAACTTCCAGATGTTCAAGCTGGTTTTAGAAAAAGCAGAGGAACCAGAGATCAAATTGCCAACATCCACTGGATCATGGAAAAAGCAAGAGAGTTCCAGAAAAAACATCCATTTCTGCTTTATTGACTATGCCAAAGCCTTTGACTGTGTGGATCACAATAAACTGTGGAAAATTCTGAAAGAGATGGGAATACCAGACCACCTGACCTGCCTCTTGAGAAACCTATATATGGGTTAGGAAGCAACAGTTAGAACTGGACATGGAACAACAGACTGGTTCCAAATAGGAAAAGGAGTATGTCAAGGCTGTATATTGTCACCCTGCTTGTTTAACTTATATGCAGAGTACATCATGAGAAACACTGGGCTGGAAGAAGCACAAATTGGAATCACGACTGCCAGGAGACATATTAATAACTTCAGATATGCAGATGACACCACCCTTATGGCAGAAAGTGAAGAGGAGCTAAAAAGCCTCTTGATGAAAGTGAAAGAGGAGAGCGAAAAAGTTGGCTTAAAGCTCAACATTCAGAAAACGAAGATCATGGCATCTGGTCCCATCACTTCATGAGAAATAGATGGGAAATAGTGGAAGCAGTGTCAGACTTTATTTTTTGGGCTCCAAAATTGCTGCAGATGATGACTGCAGCCATGAAATTAAAAGACGCTTACTCCTTGGAAGGAAACTTGTGACCAACCTAGATAGCATATTCAAAAGCAGAGACGTTACTTTACCAACAAAGGTCCGTCTAGTTAAGGCTATGGTTTTTCCTGTGGTCATGTATGGATGTGAGAATTAGACTGTGAAGAAAGCTGAGTGCTGAAGAATTTGATGGTTTTGAACTGTGGTGTTGAAGACTCTTGAGAGTCCCTTGGACTGCAAGGATATCCAACCAGTCCATTCTAAAGGAGGTCAATCCTGGGTGTTCATTGGAAGGACTGATGCTAAAGCTGAAACTCTGATACTTTGGCCACCTCATGCGAAGAGTTGACTCATTGGAAAAGATTCTGATGCTGGGAGGGATTAGGGGCAGGAGGAGAAGGGAACAACAGAGGATGAGATGGCTGGATGGCATCACCGACTCGATGGACATGGTTTTGAGTGAACTCCGGGAGTTGATGATGAACAGGGAGGCCTGGCGTGCTGCAGTTCATGGCTCACAAAAAGTCAGACACGACTGAGAGACTGAACTGAACTGAACTGCACTGAATATTACAGAGAGAAAATGACAGAATTCATATTCAGATCAAAGTCTTTAAACTTCATATAGCCCTAGTCAACTGAAACTCAAAATTTTGGGTAAAAAGTCCTGTGTAAATTGCTTATCTTTAGCTGTTAAGAGTCTATGAGACTAGTAAGAAGACTCCTTGATTCCCCTCATAAAATCACAGAAAAATTGGTCAAAAGAACCAGATGAATGGAGGTAAGAATATCAGTTTTATTTCTGACCAGTCTAGATTAAAAATTTGGCTTGCCTGTGGTCACGGTCAGCCTTCCTATACTTTCCCCAAGGCATATTGGGTTCTGCTGATAGACACACATTCTTCTGGTCACATTTTCATGTGTGTGGAACTCCAATAGTATAATCAAAAAAGAGACATTTTCAACTCTGTATCTGGATGACAAGTTCATGCCTGATGCCTCTTGCTCCACAGGAAGCAAGAACACAGGACATATCTCTCCTACGGCAGCTGGATCTTAAACCAAACGTTGTGGCAGAGCTGAATACGTTCAGTTCCTTCTCCTAATCCCACTTATCACAATTCTCTTTCAGGGAGGCATGGCTGTGTAGGAAATGGGGCTGGAAGTGTTATTTCAATATTGTTCCCAGGAAACTGTGGGGAACAGGGAGGAGTAAGAGTTCTCTGTAATACTAGATCAAACTTCTACAGGGTGGCAGTTCCTTTTGCCTCCTCAGCATAATAGAATATGATAATTCTGAAACCATTAGATTTGTTCTTGATTGTCCTTTGACAGTTGGGTTTATGTGAGTCTCAGAAGTGATTTTGATGTGCAGACTCAACTCCTCAAAGGCATACTTGCTTGGATAGAGCTTCCATGAACACTGTGATTGCTTGATAAACATTAAGGAGAGGAGCTGTTAGATGCCAGAAATTTGGGAAGCTGAACATTGGTGGCTGCTTGCTGCTCAGCAAGTTTGATTCCCACAAATTGCCAAGCCTATTTGTGCCTGGGCAAAAATGTGAAGAGGCAGAGGCAAGCAGGTTCTTGAGTGATAGATTTCCAGAAAGTCAATAAATCAACAAGCAGATTGACTTTGGCAAATCCACAGAGAAGGACTGGACCAGAGAATAAAATGAGGTCTTGGGAGAAGAGATGACAAGTAGCGCAGTAGAAAGCTGATTCTGATTTTCCAAGAGTTCCAGAATTACTAAGGTTTTGCCCAGGCACACAGTAGAGCAGTGATTGAAGAAAGTGATTTTAAGAGTTTAACGGATGAATTTGAAGGAAATGGTGTTCTTTCATGAGGCGTGATGTGGGCGGAAGGACAGAGTGTCATGATCCAGTTATATGATCTTGGCACCTGACGTGAGGCACAAGATGTCACATTTCAGCAGGTTCAGTGAAGACAGAGATGAGGCCTATTGACTCTTGGAATAGGTAATACGTACATCGCCATCATGAGAATAACGAATGAGGAATGGAAACACATTTAAAGACATTTATCAGTGGTCTGATAAACTGATGAAGTATATATTTAGAAAGAGCTATAAGAACTTTACAATTGAACTGCCATCCTAACTAACCTAGTTGATTTCAAAGTAATGCAGAAAAATATAAGTAAATTATAAACAAGGCAGAAAATGTGTGCTTCTTAAATTGTAATGCATTTTCTTCCAATCATGCTCTGACAGTGCTGAGCCTAACATGGTCCTGATTATTTGAAGGCTCTTGTGCCCAGAAGGATCTTTGGCAATGAGGATCAGGAATCCTATGCGTTTAAATACGCTATCCTGCACTAAGTGCTAAAGTGAACACTTCGTACACATGAAAAACCCTTCTCTTGTTTTCTTTAATTTAATAATAACTTTGATTTAAAGAGAAATTTGAGACTCCATTTAACAAAAGTTATTTGCGGTTAAAAGTTCTACTGGGGGGAAAATGGAGCATCGCCTGACCCCAAAGGATATATTATCTCTTCAGTGAGCTCACAAAGAGAGGGACAACTGCTGTTTAAGGCACCATTTAGTAAAACAATCTGTTGGAGTATTTTTAAAGCATGATGAATGTTTAATTTAAAAAAATATTGTCCAGGGCATTGAAATGCCAGGACTCAATGGATTGCTATTCATTCCTCCATGTTTATACCATAAGAAGCAAACAGTTGCAAATATAAGGATTATTCAGGTTAACAGAATAGTGGCAAAAAAGAAAACAAGAAATTGGGATTGAAGATATTTAATATAAATTGCCAGCACTGATATGACTCACCAGGCAAATGAGAAAGCAAAGTGTTGGCGTGGGTGGAGGGTGCCTTGGAAGGGAGTAGACTAGGATATTTTTATCAGAATGTGCATATTAAGAGTCTACTTAGTTCATAGCTGCCTGTATGGTGTGTATAAAGTGAATTAGTGTGTTTAATTATATACAGACATCCTCCAAAGAAATTTTGGAATCTGAGATACAAATAGTGCCAGGTCTGACATAGATGGGTCAAGACTAGATGACAGATTCGAATCTGAAATAAGATAATGTGCACATAAGTATAGGCTGACTCCTAGAGTGAGAGAAATTACAAGATAAGACCAAGTGTTTTGATTCTTGAGATCAAAGCTGAATTCAAGAGGAACCACGGAGAACAGCTGAAGTTCCACTTGTTGGCTGCTTTGCATTCTTCCAAACAAACAGTTTTGATGATCTTTAAAAGTCACCTAGCTCTCTGGTAGCTCATTTGGTAAAGAATCTGCCTGCAGCACAGGAGACCGTGGTTCAATTCCTGGATCGGGAAGATCTGTTGGTAAAGAGATAGGCTACCCACTCCAGTATTCTTGGGCTTCCCTTGTGGCTCAGCTGGTAGAGAATCTGCCTGCAATTTGAGACCTGGGTCTGATCCCTGGGTTGGGAAGATACCCTGGAGAAGGGAAAGGCTACCCACTCCAGCATTCTGGCCTGGAGAATTCCATGGACTATAGTCCATGGGGTTGCAAAGAGTGGGACATAACTGAGTGACTTTCACTTTCAGCTTATTTGAAAATGCTGAATTTACCAGATGATTTGGGTGTTGTGTTAATCAAAGGTCAAGAACAGAGGTCAGGCATTAGATAAACTTAGGAGTAATTCTCAGGGGAGAGTTGAGAATCATGATATGATGAAAGGAAGTGAAAGGATAACACATTAAAATTCACACATTTCCTCTTTTTTTTTTTTTGCTTTTCTTTCTATAGAAAATATGAGCCAGTTTCTTATTTTTGAAAGCTTTTCTAATTTAGGATTAGACTCTGGAATAACATAGTTCGTGACAATTACTTTCAGCCTCCCAGTCCAGAAATCTTATATCCTTTCCTACACATAACAGAATTTTGGATTATGTAGAATTGTGTAGTGAAGCAAGAGTTTATTTTCAACTATCACAGTGGTTAATGTCCTAGGTTTCAGTTGGACATGAGTTTCTATCCTGGCTTTGCTCTTTATCTGCTGTGTAACCTTGGGCAAGTAACGCATTTTTCCAAATGTCAGCTTCGGCATTTGGAGTAATACCTAGCTCCTAATGTTTTATGAGAGAAGATAAGATAATACATGCAAAACACATAGCAGAGCCCTGGCATGTAGTATATACTTGGTAAAAGCTGTTTTTCATTCATTCATTTATTCATACATGTATTTATTTTTAATAAGTCTTCATTGCGTGTGAAGTATGTGTCAGCAATTGTTCTAATCCTATGGAATATTATCAGTGCCCCTAAGTTTACATCTTTGTGAATACAGCAGGAAGAAATACACATAGTGAAGAATATTATGTAGTACGACAATAAGTGATAAATACTATGGAGAAAATAAAAATAAACAAAGTAGAGCAGGGAATTTAGTGGGTGGCAAGACAAAGAGACACAGATGAGACATTCAGATGGGATCACATTCTAACATGTATACTATCATGTGAATTGAATCGGTCTATGTCTGAAGGATGCAGCATGCTTGGGCTGGTGCCTGGTGGCATAATGCATGTAAAATTAAAAGATTTCCTGCTAAGTGGGGGCATGGGTTCAGTCACTGGGTCAGGAAGATCCTCTGGAGAAGAAAATAACAGTCCACTCCAGTGTTCTTGCCTGGGAAATCCCATGGGCAGAGGAACCAAGTGGGCTACAGTCCATGGGGTCGCAAAAGACTCACACATAACATAGCGACTAACCAACAACAAAATAAGGTCATCAATAATGGCCTTATTGAGATGTTGCTGTTTCCATTAGTACTGAAAGAAGGTTGAGGGAGTCACCTATTGGATGTCTGGGAAAAGAACATTCTTCAGTGGGGAGGGGTGCAGTCAGTTCAATGGCTTTAAGGTGGAAGTATGTCTAAAACAAGGAGGCCAAGCTGATAGAAGATGATGAAGTTAGGTATGTAATGAGAGGATGGCTGACATCACTTACATCATTTTGTTGGCCATTATAGGAGCTTTGGTTTTTCTCTGAATGAAGTGGGTCATTGTTTCAGAGTTTGAAATAGTGGTATGGTATGACCCATTTTCTCATGTTGTATAAGACTGACTCTGAGTGATATAATGAAAATAGACTGAGGAGAATGATGGAAGCTGGTAGACTATTGTTATCCAGGTGAGGGATGACAATGTCTTGGACCAAGGTGGAAGGGGTAGAGATTTTGAAAGATGGCAGGATTGAAAATCTGTAACAGAACCAAAAGGTTTCCTGATGGATTGGATGTGGGTATGAAAGAGAAAGGCAGCTCAATTCAGTCGTACAGTAGTGTCCAACTGTTTGTGACCCCATGCACTGCAGTGCACCAGGCCTCCCAGTCCATTGCCAACTCATGGAGTTTACCCAAACTCATGTCCATTGAGTCAGTGATGCCATCCAACCATCTCATCCTCTGTCATGCCCTTCTCCTCCTGCCTTCAATCTTTCCCAGCATCAGTGTCTTTTTAAATGAATCAGTTCTTCACATCAGGTGGCCAAAGTATTGAAGTTTCAGCTTCAACATCAGTTCTCCTAGAGAATATTCAGGACTGATTTCTTTAGGATGGACTGGTTGGATCTCCATGCAGTCCAAGGGACTCTCAAGAGTCTTCTCCAACATCACAGTTCAAAAGCATCAATTCTTCAGTGCTCAGCTTTCTTTAGAGTTTGACTCTCACATCTATACATGACTACTGGAAAAACCGCAGCCTTGACTAGATGGACCTTTGTTGGTAAAGTAATGTCTCTGCTTTTCAATATGCTGTCTACGTTGGTCATAACTTTTCTTCCAAAGAGCAAGGTTCTCTTAATATCATGGCTAGAGTCATCATCTGCAGTGATTTTGGAGCCTAAAAAAATGAAGTCTGTCATGGTTTCCAATGTTTCCCCATCTATTTGCCATAAAGTGATGGGACCAAATGCCATGATCTTAGTTTTCTGAATGTTGAGTTTTAAGCCAACTTTTTCACTCTCTTCTTTCCCTGTCATCAAGAGGCTCTTTAGTTCTTCTTCACTTTCTGCCATAAGGGTGGTGTCATCTGCATATCTGAGGTTATTGATATTTCTTCCAGCAATCTTGATTCCAGCTTGTGCTTTATCCAGCCCAGCGTTTCTCATGATGTACTCTGCATATAGGTTAAATAAGCATGGTCACAATATACAGCCTTGACATAGTCTTTTCTCGATTTGGAACCAGTCTCTTGTTCCATGTCCAGTTCTAACTGTTGCTCCCTGACCTGCATACAGATTTCTCAAGAGGCAGGTCAGGTGATCTGGTATTCTAGTCTCTTTAAGAATTTTCTACAGTTTGTTGTGATCTACACAGTCAAAGGGTTTGGCCTAGTCAATAAAGCAAAAGTAGATGTTTTTCTGGAACTTTCTTGCTTTTTTGATGATCCAACTGATGTCAGCAATTTGATCTCTGATTTCTCTGCCTTTTCTAAAACCAACTTGATCATCTGGAGCTTTATGGTTCATGTACTGTTGAAGCCTGGCTTGGAGAATTTTAAGCATTACTTTACCAGCATGTCAGATGAGTGCAACTGTGTAGTAGTTTGAACATTCATTGGCATTTCCTTTCCTTGGGATTGGAATGAAAACCGACCTTGTCCAGTCCCGAGGCCACTGCTGAGGTTTCCAAACTTGCTGTCATATTGAGTGCAGCACTTTCACAGCATCATCTTTTGGATTTGAAATAGCTTGCCTGGAATTCCATCGCCTCTACTAGCTTTGTCCATAGTGATGCTTTCTAAGGCCCACTTGACTTCACATTCCAGGATGTCTGGCTCTAGGTGAGTGATCACACCATCATGATTATCTGGGTCATGAAGATCTTTTTTGTATAGTTCTTCTGTGTATTCTTGCTATGTCTTCTTAACATCTTCTATTCCTGTTAAGTGCAAACCATTTCTATCCTTTATTGGGCCTATCTTTGCAGGAAATGTTCCTTCGGTATCTCTAATTTCTTGAAGAGGGCTCTAGTCTTTCCCATTCTGTTTTCCTCTATTTCTTTGCACTGATCACTGAGGAAGGCTTTCTTATCTCTCTTTGCTATTCTTTGGAACTCTGCATTCAAATGGGTATATCTTTCCTTTCTCCTTTGCTTTTTTCTTCTCTTGTTTTCACAGCTATTTGTAAGGCCTCCTCAGACAGCCACTTTGCTTTTTTGCCTTTCTATTTCTTGGGGATGATCTTGAAACCTGTCTCCTGTGCAATGTCACAGACCTCTGTCCATAGTTCTTCAGGCAGTCTGTCTTTCAGATCTAACCCCTTGAATCTATTTCTCACTTCCACTGTGTAATCATAAGGAATTTGATTTAGGTCATACCTGAATGGTCTAGTGGTTTTCCTTACTTTCATCAATTTAAGTCTGAATTTGGCAATAAGGAGTTCATGATCTGATCCACAATCAGCTCCCAGTCTTGTTTTTGCTGACTGTGTAGAGCTTCTCCACCTTTGGCTGCAAAGAATATAATCAATCTGATTTCAGTGTTGGACATCTGGTGATGTCTTTGGTTGTTAGAAGAGTGTGTTTACTGGTTGTTAGAAGAGTGTGTTTGCTATGACCAATACGTTCTTTTGGCAAAACTCTATTAGCCTCTGTCCTGTTTCATTCTGTTCTCCAGGGCCAAATTTACCTGTTACTCCAGGTATTTCTTGACTTTCTACTTTTATGTTGCAGTGTCCTATAATGAAAAGAACATCTTTTTTGGGTGTTAATTCTAGAAGGTATTATAGGTCTTCATAGAACCATTCAACTTCATCTTCTTCAGCATTCCTGGTTAGGGCATAGACTTGGATTACCGTGATATTGAATGGTTTGCCTTGGCAATGAACAGAGGTCATTCTGTCATTTTTGAGATTGCACCCAAGTACTGCATTTCAGACTCTTTTGTTGACTCTGATGGCTACTCCATTTCTTCTCCTAAGGGATTCTTGCCCACAGTAGTAGATATAATGGTCATCTGAGTTAAATTCACCCATTCCAGAAAAAAAAGAAAGAAAAATGTCAAATATAATTACAAGGTTTTACCCAAAGCATCAGCAAGGATTTCGTTAAGTATTTAGATGGTTGGATGGCATGACCAACTCAATGGACATGAGTTTGAGCAAACTCTAGGATATAGTGAAAGACAAGGAAGCCTAAAGGGCTCAAGTCCATGAGGTTGCAAAGAGTCGCAAACAGACACCTTAGTGACTGAATAGCAATTATCATTTTACAATTTATGGCTTTTTGTTTTTTACACTTAAAAAAGACAGTGAACTCACTTATAAGTGTTTGTAACCTGCACAAAGAATTTGTAAGTCTCCATAGCACTGCAAAAATGACACGTACCCAGTTGGTGCTAAATAAATGGTTTTTGAACCTTTGAGGGGTAAGGGGACAGTTCTACTGGTCAGAGAAAACAATCAGGCATGAAAAGATAATATTACCTTTCAGAGACTATCTTTTACTTTACAGCCTGGTCTCGGTCTGGCCTTCCTCTTCGCTCCCCATTAAATTATCTGATCCAGGCACTCTGCTCCAGGCATTCTCCAAGATCAATATGGTTCACCACAGCCTTCTTGATTGCAGAAAATTGTCCCTCTTCTTATGCAGCCTTAGTAATACTTGGCTTTATTGTTCTCTGGCCATACAGAAACAGGTGCTGTACAGTCAATGGACATGGACAAAATTGCCTCATTAAATAAGTCTAAAAAGTCTGTCTAAAATTTTCCTTTCCTGGGCTCAATTCTTCTGAACCCGCAAAGAGGGTCTTGGTTCTTCTTTTTATGTGGTGATATATTCTTTAAAGGTAAAGAGGACTGCCACAATACTTTCTGGAAATAATATATTTCATTTCTGTATCAGATTTATATTCATGTGAACATTTACAGATTGGTGTTATAAAAACTTTCACACTGAGAAAAGAAGCAAACATTATTATTTCTGGAAGGACCAAAGGAAAAATAAATTACATAGCTTACTTAGTATTTCTGTTTTTTTTTTCTTTTTTAATCATAATCACTAATATAAGCAAACTACTGAGACCCAACAGTTGTAAATAAAGTTCAGAAACGTAGTGTCAGCTCCTTACAAATGGGAGAACTGGGTGAACCGAGTATCAGGGCACTTTTTAATATGTTGCTTTAGCTATATCTGTCTCTGTGAATCTAAACTGGATGTGTTTTTCTTGCATGAGGTATAAAAGCTCATTTATCAATGATTCTCTGCCCTTAGAGCAAAAGGCTGAGAGTCCCATGTTGTGAGCTCAATGAAGGCAAACATGGGGTGAATTTTTCTGATCTATGAGCTGGGGTTATATTCATATCACAGCTGCCTTTTAAAACCTCCTGGAGAGCTGCAGCCACAGTTTAAAAGTCTACCAGGAATGGCAGCAACAAGAAAGGGTAGACAAGAGTAGGAATCATTTTCTGGTAAAACCCCAAATGTATCAAGCTGCAAGTTTATATCACAAATACTTTTATTGGAAATGGTGCTGGAAACTGAATTTAGGACAATGGCGAAAATTAACTACTCATAACAGTGTATGAGACCAGAGAAGGAAAAAAAGATAAAATTTAAATGCAAATCAAAAATGAAATGAAGCAAAGTGAATATTTACATGAAATATTTTATGAAAGAGATATGATCAAAGCTGAGAAATAAAAAGTATGTGTGCCCATGCGAAGTTGCTTCAGTCATATCCAACTCTGCAACCCTATGAACAGTAGCCTGCCAGGCTCCTTTGTACATGTAATTCTCCAGGTGAGAATACTGGAGTGGGTTGCCATTTCCCCCTCCAGGGGATCATTCCAATCCAGGGATCAAACTTCCATTGGAGGCAGATTCTTTACTGCTGAGTCACGGGGAAAGCCCAATCAAAGGTATACTATAGATTAATAAAAAGTAGATTTAATTTTTAATTTCAAATATGGTCTGTAATTACTGTCCTTGAAAGTTCAGTTTTTCATGCATTAGTCTTGCAAATATATATATATATATGTATATATATATATATATATCTTTTCAAATATTATGACTTTAAAAATTTTGACTGTAAAATTTTTTCTCATATCTCTACTTCTTTAGTAGTAAATGTCTAAAATAAAAAAAAATTAATGTTCTGAAAAATATGTAAACATAGTTAGGATTCAGGGAAAGATCTAAAACAAAGTAAAACAATGTTTTGATTCACAAGAGAATTTGCATTAAATTGAGTGCTTTCTGAAGATGTAGGTGTAGCAGTCAAAACAGTTTTGAAAGACCACCAGAGACTTCTATCATCAATGTAATTTCATAGTTATCATTTTTTGTTCAACCTTTCATTTATGTCCTCATCCAGTGAATCTTTTTTGTTAAGCTCTTTCTGCTACATTTCTGTCCTCACTTTGAAGTCTAAAACCTATGCTGTAGTCTTAGAATTTCTCCCTAAT
The DNA here is from genome assembly GCF_016772045.2 of Ovis aries. Taxonomy (NCBI): domain Eukaryota; kingdom Metazoa; phylum Chordata; class Mammalia; order Artiodactyla; family Bovidae; genus Ovis; species Ovis aries. The sequence goes on along the minus strand of NC_056059.1, from coordinate 65,639,814 downwards.
TAGAAGTCTAGATCTCCTATAATTGCATCAAAGGGACCTATCATAAGAGTTAATAATCATTACATTTATGTATTTATTTACTTGTTTACTTGTAACCGTAAGACCATGAGAAATGAGTTGAAACCATGAGAAATGAGTTCAAATGATAGAAAGGAAAGATTCCGAGTGTGAAATAAAGCAATTTAAAAATTTTTATTTATTTTGAAATTAATTTATTTTAATTGGAGGCCAATTACTTTACAATATTGTAGTGGTTTTTACCCTATATTGACATGAATCAACCATGGGTGTACATGTGTTCCCCATCCTGAACCCTCCTCCCACCTCCCTCCCCATCCCATCCCTCTGGGTCATATTAGTGCACCAGCCCCGAGTACCCTGTCTCATGCATCAAACCTGGACTGGTGATCTGTTTCATATATGATAATATACATGCTTCAATGGTATGCTCTCACATCATCCCACCCTCACCTTCTCCCACAGAGTCCAAAAGACTGTTCAATACATCTGTGTCTCTTTTGCTGTCTCCCATATAGGGTTATCACTACCATCTTTCTACATTCCATATATATGCATTAGAATACTGTACTGGTGTTTTTCTTTCTGGCTTACTTCACTCTGTATAATAGGCTCCAGTTTCATTCACCTCATTAGAACTGATTCAAATGTATTCTTTTTAATGGCTGAGTAATACTCCATTGTGTATATGTACCACAGCTTTCTTATCCGTTCAACTGCTGATGGACATCTAGGTTGCTTCCATGTCCTGGCTATTATAAACAGTGCTACCATGAACATTGGGGTACACGTGTCTCTTTCAAGTCTGGTTTCCTTGGTGTGTATGCCCAGCAGTGAGATTGCTGGGTCATATGGCAGTTCTAGTTACAGTTTTTTAAGGAATCTCCACACTGTTCTCCATAGTGGTTGTACTAGTTTGCATTCCCACCAACAGTGTAAGAGGGTTCCCTTTCTCCACACCCTCTCCAGCATTTATTGTTTGTAGATTTTTTGATAGGAGCCATTCTGACCAGCGTGAGATGGTACCTCATTGTGGCTTTGATTTGCATTTCTCTGATAATGAGTGATTTGAGCATCTTTTCATGTGTTTGTTAGCCATCGGTATGTCTTCTTTGGAGAAATGTCTGTTTAGTTTTTTGGCCCATTTTTTATTTGGGTCTTTTATTTTTCTGTAATTGAGCTGCAGGAGTTGCTTGTATATTTTTGAGATTAATTCTTTGTCAGTTGCTTCATTTTTTATTATCTTCTTCCATTCTGAAGGCTGTCTTTTCACTTTGTTTATAGTTTCCTTCATTGTGCAGAAGCTTTTAAGTTTAATTAGGTCCCATTTGTTTATTTTTGCTTTTATTTCCATTACTCTGGGAGGTGGGTCATAGACGATCCTGCTGTGATTTACGTTAGAGAGTGTTTTGCCTATATTTTCCTCTAGGAGTTTTATAGTGTCTGGTCTTAGGTTTAGATCTTTAATGCATTTTGAATTTATTTTTGTGTATAGTGTTAGAAAGTGATCTAGTTTCATTCTTTTACAAGTGGTTGACCAGTTTTCCCAGCACCACTTGTTAAAGAGGTTGTCTTTTCTCCATTGTATATTCTTGCCTCCTTTGTCAAAGATAACATGTCCATAGGTGTGTGGATTTATCTCTGGGTTTTCTATTTGGTTCCACTGATCTATATTTCTGTCTTTGTGCCAGTACAGTACTGTCTTGATTACTGTAGCTTTGTAGTATAGCCTGAAGTCAGGCAGGTTGATTCTCCCAGTTCAATTCTTCATTTTCAAGATTGCTTTGGCTGTTTGAGGATTTTTGTACTTCCATACACATTGTGAAATTATTTGTTCTAGTTCTGTGAAAAATACTGTTGCTGGCTTGATTGGGATTACACTGAATCTATAGATTGCTTTGGGTAGTATACTTATTTTCACTATATTGATTCTTCCAATCCATGAACATGGTATATTTCTCCATCTGTTTGTATCATCTGATTTCTTTCATCAGTGTTTTATAGTTTTCTAAATATAGATCTTTTATTTCTTTAGGTACATTTATTCCTAAGTATTTTATTCTTTTGGTTGCAATGGTGAGTGGAATTGTTTCCTTAATTTCTCTTCTTGTTTTCTCATTGTTAGTGTATAGGAATGCAAGGGATTTCTGTGTGTTAATTTTATAACCTGAAACTTTATTCATTGATTAGCTCTAGTAATTTTCTGCTAGAGTCTTTAGGGTTTTCTGTGTAGAGGATTATGTCATTCGCAAAGAGTGAGAGTTTTACTTCTTCCTTTCCAATCTGGATTCTTTTTATTTATTTTTCTTCTCTGATTGCTGTGGCCAAAACTTCCAAAACTATGTTGAATAGTAGTGGTGGGAGTGGGCACCCTGTCTTGTTCCTGACTTTAGGGGACATGCTTTCTATTTTTCACCATTAAGGACAATGTTTGCTGTGTGTTTGTCATATATAGCTTTTGTTATGTTGAGGTATGTTCCTTCTATTCCTGCTTCTGGAGGGTTTTTATCATAAATGAATGTTGAATTTTGTCAAAGGCTTTCTCTGCATCTATTGAGATAATCATATGGTTTTTATCTTTCAATTAGTTAATGTGATGTATTACATTGTTTGATTTGTGGATATTAAAGGATCCTTGCATTTGGGATAAAGCCCACTTGGTCATGATGTATGATCTTTTTAATATGTTGTTGTATTGTGTTTGCTAGAATTTTGTTAGGGATTTTTGCATCTATGTTCATCAGTGATATTGGCCTGCAGTTTTCTCTTTTTGTGTCATCTTTGTCTGGTTTTGGTATTAGGGTGATGGTGGCCTCATAGAATGAGTTTGGAAGTTTACCTTCCTCTGCAATTTTCTGGAAGAGTTTGAGTAGGATAGGTGTTAGTTCTTCTCGAAATTTTTGGTAGAATTCAGCTGTGAAGCAAGTAACTGTAAGACCATGAGAAGTGAGTTGAAACTATGGGGAATGAGTGGAAATGATAGAAGTGAAAAATTTTGAGTGCAAAATAAAGCAATTTGAAATTTTTTAAAAGTTTAGAAAGGAACATATACTATAAGTAAAAGGATAGCTCATGAAGCCTTCCCCAGCTTCCCAGTTTTGACTCACTGATCTTCATACCATCAGCTACCTTCTACCTCCTGACACCACAACTAAGTGTATTTGATTATTTTTATTGTTTATACATGCTTCATACACAATCATTTCTTTACCTGTTTGTTTCCTCTCTAAGACCATGATGATTACATACTATGTCCTTTATGTCTTTTATCTATGCGTTGTTACAATATGCAGTGTAACAATCAACTCAATGACAGTTTTTTTGAAGGAAGAGAAACAGGAAGAAAGGAGGAAAGAAAGAAAATTTATTTATCAATCTCTCAGTATCTTTTTACATGTAGCCTTCTTCAGAAGTTATACTCCAATAAAAGTTAATTTTAGAAAGGTTCCAGATTTAAGAAAGAATGACATAAGGCTTTTGATTTACATATGGGGCAGTTCAACACTAAAATTTACATATTAGTGTACATACACACATATACAGAAATATATACATGTATCACACACATACATATATACACACACCAACATATTTATGTATATATGTATATGTATGTAAGTAAGTGTTAGTTGCTCAGTCGTGCGTGACTCTTTGCGAACCCATGGACTGCAGCCCACCAGGCTCCTCTGTCTGTGAGATTTTCCAGGTAAGGATACTGGAATGGGCCACTTCCTTCTCTAGGTGATTTTCCCAACCCAGGAATTGAACTTGGGTCTCCTGCACTGCAGGCAGATTCTTTACCGACTGAGCTACAAGGGAAGCCATATACACACACACACACACACACACACACACACACACACACATACCCAAACCATACACATATGTATATATAAATATAGGTATGTATACATACTAATATGAAACATATATTCTATCATATATATGATACAATAAAAAGTTGAAATGACTTTATATTTTGTAAAAGTAGCACTGACTGTTTAACTGGTAGTTTTCCTTAAAATTTTTTATACATTATTATATTTCCTCAAATATGTAACTTGAGACTGGTACATGACAAGTGTGTAATAAATGCTTATAAGATGTGATTCTACTGGCACTACTCAAGATACCAAAAAATATTAAATTAAATTGAAAATTGTTTCATTGGTTTTTGAATGGCATTTTATTTTTGGAATGGTTGTTAGCATGGAATTTTTAAGCCAGAAAAAAATGTCTGAGTATAATTCTCTCTCTAAGTAGCTGTTGAATTTAGATGAGGTAAAATGAATATAATTATGCACAGTTCACAGGGTGATCATGAAAATGTATATAAAAATTTAACCCAGTCCATTCATATAGTAAATGCTTAATAGGTGATAAGTTCCTTTTATTATCATACAATGGGAATTCAAGTGATAGGACGAGTACTTAGGGTTGCTATATAAGTTTCTAAAAGTTCCTAATTACATGTTAGGTGTAGAGTAATCATAACATTTTCCAAAGCACGCAATGTCAGGAAACAGCATCCCAGTGATGGGTGATGAAGTTAATTACTTTAGGAGATTTCTTTTTTTCCTGTTATACTAATGTAGACCAAATTTATTTTTAAGAAGCAATTGATACTATCATCAAATTAGAATATCAATAAGCTCCATTTTATAAGTACAGAGTTTCTTTCTGAAGCTGATCCAAGAGATTCACCGTGGCTCAACTGGGTAAAGAATCTGCCTGCAATGTGGGAGACCTGGGTTAGATCCCTGGGTTGGGAAGATCCCCTGGAGAAGGGAAAGGCTATTCACTCCAGTATTCTGACCTAGAGAATTCCATGGGCTGTATAGCCCATGGGGTCGCAACTGAGTGACTTTCACTTTCTCTTTTCAAGAGATTCAGGGAAAGATAGCAAAAGTTTGTAAAACTACCAACAAGTCTCTTCATGCATTTACGTTTAGGATGTTGTAGATGAAAAATACTGGATTGTTGAATATGAGAACTGAACTCTATTAGAAACAAAAGCAAATGATTTTTATGCTTTTAACATCTAAATCTGAAAACTTGCCTTAATTTCTCCCCATTTAAAATTAATTTAATTCTACAGTCTACCGTTACAATACTTTTCCTATGTGAAATTTATCCGAGGTTATCCATGGGTGTAAAGGTAATACTTTATCTCATATTTGAGTATGGCAGGATTTTTATGGCCTTATCCTTGATCATAATCTTCTGTGATTATCATTTTGTGATGCTTTATGAAGGTCCATGTTATTTATATAGAGCAAACTGTTGGGAGCTGTTGGGTCATTAGTAGAGTGGGAAAACACACAGCAATGTAACAACTCCTCATGCATTAGAAGTTACAATATGATTTGAATGTTTCATTCGATGACATAAAAGCTTCTGGAACCAACAGAAAGACTATTACATACCCCAGCGATGGCAAGGACAACTTTATAGAGAAAGTGTTATTTGAATTTATTTTTTAAGAACAAAGTTTAAATGAGAGGACATTTTATATAGAAGGCTCCCCCAGTGGCTCAGCTGTAAAGAACCCACCTGCCAATGCAGGAGACTCAGGAGACATGAGTTCCATCCCTGGACCAGGAAGATCCCCTAGAGAAGGGAATGGCAACCCACTTCATCATTTTGCCTGGAAAATCCCATGGACAGAGAAGCCTGACAATCCACCTCAAAGTTGCAAATATGTCTGAAATGACTTGGCAACTAAACAACAACAATTTTATGTAAAGAGCAAGTTATCCCCCCATCCCCCAAAAAAACTGAAAGAAGATGACATGAAATTGAGTATGGTTATGGCTGAGATATACCATGTGGGGCAAGATTGGGTCAATTGGAAAGATGACAAAGATCACAAAAGAGCTGATGTGCTGTGCCATGATTTTCAAACATGGTCTTTAGAGAAAGGACAGTCATTGAAGAAAATTTTGATCAGAGAAGAGACATCACATATTTTTTCACTAGTAGTGTCATGGAGGCTATATAGGAGTTGGTGAGACTAGAAGCAGTAAAGCTAGAAGAGGCCATTCTAAATGTCATTGCCAGTGAGGATGGAGAGGGGAGGAAAAGTCAAGAACTGTAGGAAATAGAGTCAGCAGAACCTGGTCAGCAATAAAATGCTGAATATGAGGAAGAAGTTCAGACTAAGACTATAAGCTTGACAGCTGACAAAGTGATGGTGACTTTTACCAAGTCTAGAAACAGAGGAAGCAGATTTTTGAATATTTGAAGCCATGGCCTACATGAGCCTTTGAAATTGTATTTTCAATGTCTGTACTTCTATTTCATTTAAATACTTTCTTGCTACACAGTAGTAAAAAAGAACTGCAAAATTATTCTGCAGAGTAAATGAAAATATCACTGTCCGCAGCAGTGTTCTGTGAGGATGGTGAAAAGGTCATTAAAGAAAAAGCCAACTAGCATACTTTAACTTAAGCACCTTATTTTATAGTAAAGAAAATGAATAGGGAAATTCTTGGAATCCCTTGTATTAGAAATATATATATATATATATATATATATATATATAATATGTATACATATACATGATTTGTAGTCCTTAATGCATTAAGAATACTCCATTTATGTTGGTTTATAAAATAATTCTTTATGTTAAAAAGGTAAAAGTTTATCCTTATTATATGTTGGCTTACATGCATTCTCAGTTGCTTCAGTCATGTCTCTGCAGTCCCAAGGACTGTATCCTGCCAGGCTCCTCTATCCATGGAATTCTCCAGGTGAGAATACTGGAGTGGGTTGTTAGTCCCAATCTTCCTGACCCAGGGATCAAACTTGCATTTCCTGAAGCTCATGCAATGCAGGTGGATTCTAAAAAATCCATTCTGAGTCACTGGGGAGTTCCCATTATATATTGTGCATGAGAATATTTATTTTTTAATATGTATTCAGTTCAATTCAGTTCAGTTCAGTCACTCAGTTGTGTCTCACTCTTTGTGACCCCATGAATTGCAGCACACCAGGCCTCCCTGTCCATCACCAAAATCCCGGAGTTCACTCAGACTCACGTCTATCGAGTCCGTGATGCCATCCAGCCATCTCATCCTCAGTCGTCCCCTTCTCCTCCTGCCCCAAATCCCTCCCAGCATCAAAGTCTTTTCCAATGAGTCAACTCTTCACATGAGGTGGCCAAAGTACTGGAGCTTCAGCTTTAGCATCATTCCTTCCAAAGAAATCCCAGGGTTGATCTCCTTTAGAATGGACTGGTTGGATCTCCTTGCAGTCCAAGGGACTCTCAAGAGTCTTCTCCAACACCACAGTTCAAAAGCATCAATTCTTTGGTGCTCAGCCTTCTTCACAGTCCAACTCTCACATCCATACATGACCACAAGAAAAACCATAGCCTTGACTAGACGGAACTTAGTCAGCAAAGTAATGTCTCTGCTTTTGAATATACTATCTAGATTGGTCATAACAAAATGTAAACTTATATCAGCATAGTTTATAAATTCTCATAACTTAGTTGGTAAGCTGGTTTCTATTAGTTCTTAGAGAACAATTTAGAGAAGGGAGGAAAAGTCAAGAACTGTAGGAAATAGAGTCATTTAGAGTTGGAAATAGAGTCAAATAGGGATGGTGATTAATAATCTCCATGTTTCTAACTAACCCAGGGACACTAGATCTCTAATAACCTGTGCCCAGGCTGCACTTTGACCTCTTAGGGTTCTAGGGAATCTGATGTGCTCTGGATGCCATTCTTAACAACTTGGTATAGGATGGGGCAATAGAATATCCCCATAAGAGAATCTAACATGTAATTCATAAGAGAATCTAACATGTAATAGCAGAAGTGAGAATTTCAAGAATTCTTCGTTTTTTCCCTTGTCAGAGTCCCAAACTGAGCGTGGAGCCATGACTTGATGAAGCATTACCTCGAGAACATAAATTGCTCCTGGTACCACTAACAGCCTCTCTTTGGAAACATTCTCTCCCTTGTCTCTCAGGCAGGGGATGTCTCTGGACTGTACTTAGTAAACCCTGAGTAGCTCTTTGTTAATTGAACCAAACGGTCCCCCTAAATCCATGAGAATCAATGTGCCTTCATTCTCCTCTTCCTTTTTTTGTTTGATTTGCTTTACTAGTGCTTTGGGGAGAGAAGAATGTCTTCAGCTTCCTCACAAAAGTAAGCTGTATCCTAACATATCAAAGGAGGACATTTCAAAGAGAGAGACAAATCTTCTACCTGCCAATGGTTCTAAGGACCAGAACAGTCCCAAATCCTGTTGAAGATAGATAAACTCTCCAGTGATATCAAAATCAGATTGATTTGAAACCCATAATCAGTGACTGTCATGATGGGTTACATTTAGTTTATCCTTTGAGGACTTTGTATCCTGGCCATAAACATGCAGACAACTTAATCTTGTTTAAGTGTGCTAGTGTTAGACTCTCCGTCATGTCTGACTCTTTGTAATCCCATGGACTGTAGCCCTCCAAGCCTCTTTGTCCTTGGAATTCTCCAGGCAAGAAAACTGGAGTGGGTAGCCATACCCTTCTCTAGGGGATCTTCCTGACACGGGGATCGAACCTGGGTCTCCCATATTGCAGGCAGATTTTTTACCATCTGAGCCACCAGGGAAGCCTTTTGATTCTTGTTTGGGATCCCCAGATGGGCTATACTTTTTAAATCAATGCATTTTCATTAGGAAGAAAAATAAAAGATAAAAGACAAATAAAAATAAAAGATATGGGGCAGTCCGAAGATGGCGGAGGAATAGGACGGGGAGACCACTTTCTCCCACACAAATTCATCAAAAGAACATTTCAATGCTGAGTAAACTTCACAAAACAACTTCTGAATGCTGGCAGAGGACATCAGGCATCCAGAAAAGCAGATCATTGTCTTCAAATACAGGTAGGAAAAATATAAAGGATGGAAAAAAGAGAAAAGAGGTAGGGAGGGAGCTCTGTCCCTGGAAGGGAGTCTTAAAAAGAGAGAAGTTTCCACAACAAACACCAGGAAACATTCTCATGGCCGAGTCTGTGGCAAGCCTTAGAAGCACAGAGGGCAATATAACAGGGAGGAAAAATAAATAAATAATTAAAGGCAACAGATTAGGAGCCCAACGGTAACTCCCCCAGCGGAGAAGCAGCGCAGACACCTGCATCCGCCACTAGCAAGCGGGGCCTGGGCAGGGAGGTGTGGGCTGCAGTGCTTTTTAAGAATCGGGCCAGAATGCTCCGAGCATAACCAGAGCGAACTAACTTGGGCTAGCCAACCAGATTGTGGGATAGCTACTGCGCGAAAAGCTCTAACATAAGACACCACCAGGACCGCACACAGAACAAGGGACAGAATAGAATTAGCCCGCTGCAGACCATCCCCCTCCGGTGACAGGCAGCCAGAGCTGGAAGGGCTGGAAGGGGGTCAATCAAAGCCCCAGAAAACCTTCCAAACTGCAAGCAGGCTTCTTTGCTAACTAAGAATTCTTGGGGTTCTGGACAGTCACCTAATAAGGGGCTAATAAGGGGCGCCAGTTGTACACCCAGAAAACTGCGATAAGTCGCAGCGACCGCGCTCACCAAATTCCCAAGCTGCTCGGACCTGGGAAGGGCACAAAACACAGGCCCGACCGAGTCTGCGCCTCTGAGGACTATGTGAGTGCCTGAGCTTGAGCGGCTTAGACTGGGGAGGTGCATGCAGCCTAGGGCTGGCCTCAGATGGTTCCTGGCGGAGCAACCTAGAGCCTGAGTGGTGTGTGCTGTGAGTGGCGACAGGCCCAGCGGGGCTGAGACACTGTGAGCACATGCCAGTGTTATTTGCTTGCAGCATCCCTCCCTCCCCACAGCACGACTGAACAAGTGAGCCTAAAAAAAAAGTGTCCACCGCTGTCCCCCTTGTGTAAGGGCGGAAAACAGACACTGAAGAGACCAGCAAACAGAAGAAGCTAAAACAGAGGGCACCACCTTGGAAGTATAGATCTTAAGAAATATAAGCCAGGGAACGATCCGAAAATGAACTGACCCCACACTGCCCACAACACCACCAGAGAAAAGTCCCAGATTTACCTTTACTATTTTTATGATCGTTCTTTTTGTTTTGTTTTGTTTTGTTTTTCTTCTTTTCTTTTTCTTCTTTTTTTAAATTTTATTTTAACATTTTTTAAAATTTTAAGTTCTTAAAGCAAACGCCATATATATTTTTTGTGTGGTTGTTGAGGTTTTTTAAAAATAATTCATGTGACTTTTTTTTTTCTTTCTTCTTCGTCTTTTCTTTAATATTGTATTTTTGAAAATCCAGCTTCTACTCTAGATTTTTAATCTTTGCTTTTTAGTATTTGTTATCAATTTTGTACCTTTAAAAACCCAATCTTCAGTACCCATTTTTACTTGAGAGTGAGATTACTGGCTTGACCGCTCTCTCCTCCTTTGGACTCTCTTTTTTTCTCCACCAGGTTGCCTCTGTCTCCTCCTTCCCCCTTCTCTTCTCTACCCAACTCCATGAATCTCTGTGTGTTCCAGATGGTAGAGAACACGTAGGGAACTGGTTACTGGCTGGATCTGTCTCTCTCATTTTCATTTTCCTCTTTTATCCTCCTGGCCACCTCTGTCTCCTTCCTCCCTCTCCTCTTCTCTGTATAACTCCGTGAACATCTCTGAGCGGTCCAGACAGTGGAGCACACATAAGGAAGTGATTACTGCCTAGCTTGCTCTCTCCTCTTCTGATCCCACCTCATCTCATTCCACTCATCTCTAACTCCCCCCTCCCTCTTCTCTTCTCCATGTAACTCAGTGAGACTCTCTGGGTGTCCCTCAATGTGGAGAAACTTTTCATTTCTAACCTAGATGTTTTATCATTGGTTCTGTATAGATGGAGAAGTCTTGAAGCTACTGTAAAAATAAAACTGAAAACCAGAAGCAGGAGGCTTAAGTCCAAATCCTGAGAACGTCAGAGAACTCCTGACTCCAGAGACATTAATTGATAGGAGCTCATCAAACACCTCTATACCTACACTGAAACCAAGCACCACCCAAGGGCCAACAAGTTCCAGGGCAAGACATACCACACAAATTCTCCAGCAACACAGGAACACACCCCTGAACTTCAATATACAGGCAGCTCAAGTTACTCCAAAACCATTGACATCTGAAGAAATCCAGCTCCACCCACCAGAACTCTGACACAAATTTCCCTAACCAAGAAACCTTGACAAGCCACTGATACAACCCCATCCACAGTGAGGAAACTCCATAATAAAGAGAACTCCACAAACTGACAGAATACAGAAAGGCCACCCCAAACATAGTAAAACCAAGATGAAGAGACAGAGGAATACCCAGCAGGTAAAGGAACAGGATAAATGCCCACCAAACAAAACAAAAGAGGAAGAGATAGGGAATCTACCTGATAAATGATTCCGAATAATGATAGTGAAAATGATCCAAAATCTTGAAATCAAAATGGAATCACAGATAAATATTCTGGAGACAAGGATTGAGAACATGCAAGAAAGGTTTAACAAGGACCTAGAAGAAATAAAAAAGAGTCAATATATAATGAATAATGCAATAAATGAGATCAGAAACACTCTGGAGGCAACAAATAGTAGAATAATGGAGGCAGAAGATAGGATTAGTGAAATAGAAGATAGAATGGTAGAAATAAATGAATCAGAGAGGAGAAAAGGAAAACGGATTAAAAGAAATGAGGACAATCTCAGAGACCTCCAGGACAATATGAAATGCTCCAACATTCGAATTATAGGAGTCCCAGAAGAAGAAGACAAAAAGAAAGACCATGAGAAAATACTTGAGGAGATAGTAGTTGAAAACTTCCCTAAAATGGGGAAGGAAATAATCACCCAAGTCCAACAAATCCAGAGTCCCAAACAGGATAAACCCAAGGTGAAACACCCCAAGACACATATTAATCAAATTAACAAAGATCAAACACAAAGAACAAATATTAAAAGCAGCAAGGGGAAAACAACAAATAACACACAAGGGGATTCCCATAAGGATAATAGCTGACCTTTCAATAGAAACTCTTCAGGCCAGGAGGGAATGGCAAGACATACTTAAAGTGATGAAAGAAAATAACCTACAGCCCAGATTACTGTACCCAGCAAGGATCTCATTCAAATATGAAGGAGAAATCAAAAGCTTTACAGACAAGCAAAAGCTGAGAGAATTCAGCACCAGCAAACCAGCTCTCCAACAATTGCTAAAGGATATTCTCTAGACAGGAAACACACAAAGGGTGTATAAACCGGAACCCAAAACAATAAAGTAAATGGCAACAGGATCATACTTAATAATTACCTTAAATGTAAATGGGTTGAATGCCCCAACCAAAAGACAAAGGCTGGCTGAATGGATACAAAAACAAGACCCCTATATATGTTGTCTACAAGAGACCTACCTCAAAACAAGGGACACATACAGACTGAAAGTAAAGGGCTGGAAAAAGACATTCCATGCAAATAGAGACCAAAAGAAAGCAGGAGTAGCAATACTCATATCAGATAAAACAGACTTTAAAACAAAGGCTGTGAAAAGAGACAAAGAAGGCCACTACAAAATGATCAAAGGATCAATCCAAGAAGAAGATATAGCAATTATAAATATTTATGCACCCAACATAGGAGCACCACAATATGTAAGACAAATGCTAACAAGTATGAAAGGGGAAATTAACAATAACACAATAATAGTGGGAGACTTTAATACCCCACTCACACCTATGGACAGATCAACTAAACAGAAAATTAACAAAGAAACACAAACTTTAAATGATACAATAGACCAGTTGGACCTAATTGATATCTATAGAACATTTCACCCTAAAACAATGAATTTCACCTTTTTCTCAAGTGCTCATGGAACCTTCTCCAGGATAGATCACATCCTGAGCCATAAATCTAGCCTTGATAAATTCAAAAAAATTGAAATCATTCCAAGCATCTTTTCTGACCATAATGCATTAAGATTAGATCTCAATTACAGGAGAAAAACTATTAAAAATTCCAACATATGGAGGCTGAACAACATGCTTCTGAAAAACCAATGAATCACAGAATAAATCAAAAAAGAAATAAAAATATGTATAGAAATGAATGAAAATGAAAACACAACAACCCAAAGCCTGTGGGACACTATGAAAGCAGTGTTAAGGGGAAAGTTCATAGCAATAGAGGCATACCTCAAGAAACAAGAAAAATGTCAAATAAGTAACCTAACTCTACACCTAAAGCAACTAGAAAAGGAAGAAATGGAGAACCCCAGGGTTAGTAGAAGGAAAGAAATCTTAAAAATTAGGGCAGAAATAATTGCAAAAGAAACAAAAGAGACCATAGCAAAAATCAACAAAGCCAAAAGCTGGTTCTTTGAAAGGATAAATAAAATTGACAAACCATTAGCCAGACTCATCAAGAAACAGAGAGAAAAATCAAATCAATAAAATTAGAAATGAAAATGGAGAGATCACAACAGACAACACAGAAATACAAAGGATCATAAGAGACTACTATCAACAATTATATGCCAATAAAATGGACAACGTGGAAGAAATGGACAGATTCTTAGAAAAGAACAACTTTCCAAAACTGAACCAGGAAGAAATAGAAAATCTTGACAGACCCATCACAAGCACGGAAATTGAAACTGTAATCAGAAATCTCCAGCAAACAAAAGCCCAGGTCCAGATGGCTTCACAGCTGAATTCTACCAAAAATTTCGAGAAGAGCTAACACCTATCCTACTCAAACTCTTCCAGAAAATTGCAGAGGAAGGTAAACTTCCAAACTCATTCTGTGAGGCCACCATCACCCTAATACCAAAACCTGACAAAGATGCCACAAAAAGAGAAAACTGCAGGCCAATATCACTGATGAACATAGATGCAAAAATCCTTAACAAAATTCTAACAATCAGAATCCAACAAGGCATTAAAAAGATCATACACCATGACCAAGTGGGCTTTATCCCAGGGATGCAAGGATTCTTCAATATCTGCAAATCAATCAATGTAATTCACCACATTAACAAATTGATAAATAAAAGCCATATGATTATCTCAATAGATGCAGAGAAGGCCTTTGACAAAATTCAACATCCATTTATGGTAAAAACTCTCCAGAAAGCGGGAATAGAAGGAATATACCTCAACATAATAAAAGCTATATATGACAAACACACAGCAAACATTATTCTCAATGGTGAAAAATTGAAAGCATTTCCCCTAAAGTCAGGAACAAGACAGGGTGCCCACTCCCACCACTACTATTCAACACAGTTTTGGAAGTTTTGGCCACAGCAATCAGAGCAGAGAAAGAAATAAAAGGAATCAAAATTGGAAAAGAAGAAGTAAAACTCTCACTGTTTGCAGATGACATGATCCTCTACATAGGAAACCCTGGAGACTCCACCAGAAAATTACTAGAGCTAATCAATGAATATAGTAAAGTTGCAGGATATAAAATCAACACACAGAAATCCCTTGCATTCCTATACACTAATAATGAGAAAGCAGAAAAAGAAATTAAGGAAACAATTCCATTCACCATTGAAATGAAAAGAATAAAATACTTGGGAATGTATCTACCTAAAGAAACTAAAGACCTATATATAGAAAACTATAAAACACTGATGAAAGAAATCAAGGAGGACACTAATAGATGGAGAAACATACCATGTTCATGGATTCAAAGAATCAATATAGTGAAAATGAGTATACTACCCAAAGCAATCTACAGATTCAATGCAATCCCTATCAAGCTGCTGCTGCTAAGTCGCTTCAGTCGTGTCCGACTCTGCATGACCCCATAGACGGCAGCCCACGAGGCTCCCCCGTCCCTGAGATTCTCCAGGCAAGAAAAGCTACCAGCAGTATTTTCACAGAGCTAGAACAAATAATTTCACAATTTGTATGGAAATACAAAAAACCTCGAATAGCCAAAGCAATCTTGAGAAAGAAGAATGGAACTGAAGGAATCAACCTGCCTGACTTCAGGCTCTACTACAAAGCCACAGTCATCAAGACAGTATGGTTACTGGCACAAAGACAGAAATATAGATCAATGGAACAAAATAGAAAGCCCAGAGATAAATCCACACACCTATGGACACCTTATCTTCGACAAAGGAGGCAAGAATATACAGTGGATTAAAGACTATCTCTTTAACAAGTGGTGCTGGGAAAACTGGTCAACCACTTGTAAAAGAATGAAACTAGATCACTTTCTAACACCATTCACAAAAATAAATTCAAAATAGATTAAAGATCTAAGTGTAAGATCAGAAACTATAAAACTCCTAGAGGAGAACATAGGCAAAACACTCTCTGACATAAATCACAGCAGGATCCTCTATGATCCACCTCCCAGAATTCTGGAAATAAAAGCAAAAATAAACAAATGGGATCTAATTAAAATTAAAAGCTTCTGCACAACAAAGGAAACTATAAGCAAGGTGAAAAGACAGCCTTCTGAATGGAAGAAAATAATAGCAAATGAAGCAACTGACAACTAATCTCAAAAATATACAAGCAACTTATGCAGCTCAATTCCAGAAAAATGAATGACCCAATCAAAAAATGGGCCAAAGAACTAAATAGACATTTCTCCAAAGAAGACATACAGATGGCTAACAAACACATGAAAAGATGCTCAACATCGCTCATTATCAGAGAAATGCAAATCAAAACCACAATGAGGTGCCATTTCACACCAGTCAGAATGGCTGTGATCCAAGGGTCTGCAAGCAATAAATGCTGGAGAGGGTGTGGAGAAAAGGGAACCCTCTTACACTGTTGGTGGGAGTGCAAACTAGTACAACCACTATGGAGAACAGTGTGGAGATTCCTTAAAAAACTGGAACTAGAACTGCCTTATGACCCAGCAATCTCACTGCTGGGCATACACACCGAGGAAACCACAATTGAAAGAGACACGTGTACCCCCAATGTTCATCGCAGCACTCTTTATAATATCCAGGACATGGAAGCAACCTAGATGTCCATCAGCAGTTGAATGGATAAGAAAGCTGTGGTACATAGACACAATAGAGTATTACTCAGCCATTAAAAAGAATATATTTGAATCAGTTCTAATGAGGTGGATGAAACTGGAGCCAATTATACAGAGTGAAGTAAGCCAGAAAGAAAAACACCAATACAGTATACTAACACATATATATGAAATTTAGAAAGATGGTAATGATAACCCTATATGTGAGACAGCAAAAGAGACACAGATTTAAAGAACAGACTTTTGGACTCTGTGGGAGAGGAAGAGTGTGGGATGATTTGGGAGAATGCATTGAAACATGTATACTATCATGTAAGAAATGAATCGCTAGTCTAGGTTCGCTACAGGATACAGGGTGCTTGGGGCTGGTGCACTGGGATGACCCAGAGAGACGATATGGGGAGGGTGATGGGAAGAGGGTTCAGGGTTGGGAGCTCATGTACACCTGTGGTGGATTCATGTCAATGTATGGCAAAACCAATACAGTATTGTAAAGTAAAAAAATAAAATTAAAAAAAAAATTAAAGTATAATTATAGCATAAAAAAGGATAGATAAACAACTAGAAGAACAAACAGAATATATAAAAATTCAAAAATATAAAAGCATCAGGAATCTCATACTGAGAGGAAATTTCATGTATTCAATGTATGTTTATGTTTCATGTTTCCAAATCATCACAAGGAATCAAAGACCAAAACTTAGAACTACCGTGAAAAGTGATTGTATGAAAACACAGTTCATACTGACTTTATTATTCTTCTTAACTCTTTCTGATTTTATGGGCACTGTATTTATCAAACATGTGTTGAGTATCTACTTGGAGGAAGATTTGGGGTAAGGAACAGCAATTCTTTTGTGGTAGAATGATGACAAATAATATTATCAGGTTCTAAGTTTCTAACTTTTAATAGGAACACTGAGTGCCATGTAAACAAAAATAACTTAGAAAGTATTTGTTGACTTGAACAAACTTGACTGAGGACAAATGGCACATGTAGGTGTTTTGGGAATAATCCCAGGAAGCACAATGTCTTTGTTGTTTCTGAGAGTAAAGCAAAACACAGCAATGTCTAACTTGTCTTAAAATATGTGCATGACAGTCTATTTGTGCTACACGGTGAACAAAATTATTAGCATCTTGATCTTTCTGAAGAGATGTCATCTACAGTTTGATTGTACTCTTTGTATTGTGAGCTCACATACTACTTAATATTACCATTAATATCAAAATTGCAGGGGTGAAGACAGTAGAGCCTATTGTTTGGATGATTAGCTCCAATTAATTAATATCTTTTAATACAACTAATATATTTCCCAAGTCCTTAATTATTATTATCCTTTCTTCTTAGAGTAAGTGAATGATATTTGATACACAATCATTTGGGAAGTGATATCAACAGGCACTAGCTGAAGAAGGACAAAATGTCCAGGGAGGACAGCCAAAGCATGGTATCATCATGAGCAGGTTACTGCTGAGCACAGCTGGAGTTTCATCCCATGGAGGTCATCTGGGAAATGGTGTAGAGCATGCCTGAGAGTTGTGTCCATTGAGAGAGAGATAAAGTTGAGTTATATTTCCTCCAACTCATCAGTCATTTGTTGATGGCTGTTCCCAGGAGCACAGACTTTTCTGCAATTCCTTTCTGCCTTGTGCAGCCAGGAAAAGCCCTCAAGGAGAGAATCACAGGAGCTCAGAGCAGAACATCCCAGCATGGCGAGGAATCATGATTGTCAAGGGGATATGGACAAAAGGCTGGCAACAGATGCTCCCTTGGTTTTCTATGGATGTGTACTATTGTAAATGTTGTTAATATAATTATTTAAGCTATCAAACTTTTGACTTGGAATCATCATTTATTTTAGTAAAAGTGATGGAACCGATATTTTGCATGTAACTCAGAATTTCTCTCCTCTCCAGGAACTTTCCTGCCTCTAGACCTGAAAACCTACTTCCGTTTATTTCAACTCTTCTCACTTGACATAATTAAGGATAGTCCCTCCTCCTTCCCTCCATGTATATATTGTGAGCCTTTTTAGTGAATGCATTACATGCTTACTCAGGAATATTTCTCTTTTATTGATCTTGTCTCCTAAAAATTCAGCTGCTCCCTTAGTCCCTTCTGTCTGCATTGGCAGATACTCAACTATCTTCTACCTTAAACCAGCAAGCAAAAAACTTTCTCTCCTCTACCCCCACCTTCCCCTGTTGCTAGACTCTCCCCTTCTCTTTCACAATCAAGCTTCTCAAAGAGTGTATAAAGTCACTCCAGCCTTTTCCTCTTGTAGAAATTCCCTCTCTCCAAACTGGTCACTGCACACATTTTTTTATTTTACTGATGGCTCCCAGGTCTCTAACTTCAGTTACTATTCCATACCTCAGATTACTGGATTTCTTAGCAGCAGTGACTGCATAACTCATTTCTTCACAGGGGTGTAAGTTGCCTTGAAGACTAATCTCTAGTTTTCGAGACACTTTATTTTCCTCTGCTTTTTTCAAATATGCATAACAGGAGAATATCCTTTGCAATGTGTAAGTTCTTTAACTGTGTTTATGAAGTCAACGAACTTTGAAATCATTTTCTTTAGGGCAACTTTGCATACCTGTGTTCTGTTTCTTGAGGTGTTTCTCTTACTGCTTAGAGCTTTGAGGGTAATCTTATTTTTTTCTCTTTAGATTCTTAATTGGCACCTCATTGCATTCATTAGGATGACCATATTCTACCTTACTTTTTACTTGGCATGTGGTGTGTAAGTAGGTATTCTTTCATATTCTTAGCATGAATATTTTCATGTATTTTTATCATCACTCTTTTCTAACTTAACAACTCCAGACTGAGGAGAATACTTCCATTTGCATATATTTGGGTGAAGACTACCTTAACATTTTAATTTCTCTCCTCTGGAACATTTTAAGTCAATTTCTATAATGACTAAAATTTTATTCAGTTGTTTGAGTAAATGTGAGAGTATGATTGATTTGGTATGAGTAAGAGGAAAAAACATATATAAGTCAGACTCAGGACCAGCTATTTAAGTTGTGAGACCCAGTCCAGGATGAGAATGTAGCGTGCTTTATTCAGAACATAATTAAGAATTTCAGGGAAGTGGAAAGAGAACATTAGACCAAGTACAGGACTCTTCTGAGAACAGAGACCTATGTGACTGCACAAATTGTATAGCTATGGAACAGACCCTGTACAGATATTTGGGGGCAGGTGGCAGCTGGGAATTAACTTTATAGATGAGTTTCAAAACAAAATTTCGTGAGTACCATTTTTCTGGAATAAAATAGTATATAAAATAACAAAGTTGAATGAATATATTTATTTGGAACACCATACTAGGCTTTGGCACAGAGTATTGTGGAGAGTAGAATATGTCATTAATAATAAAACAGTTTTAAATTAATTCTTAACTGAGATCCAGTACTTTGTTTACCTTTCGTGCTCAGGAGCCAGATTGCATGGGTCCTAAAACCTGACTCTGTCTACCCTACAGAGTGTGGGTCTTGGGGCACATTTCCTTAACTTTCCATATGTCAGTGTTCAAGTGTATTGGGATGATAGCAGAGACTCTATCTCACAGATTTGTCATGCAGTTTATTATATTTTAAGATCTTTGGAGAGTAAACAGTCTACTCTGTTATTTCAAAATTCTTTTACTTTTGCTTTAGTAGATACTCTATCCTAAACTTAGTTTGCTGTCTTATGGTTGTGAATTAATGTCCAGTATAATGTTAAAATATTTCATGATATTGTTTGTGTAGAATTACACATGTCACTTAGCAGTTGTGCATTAAGTTCATGATGGTAGAAATTAATGATGTTATTTTTTTTCTTATAAGAATATTGAAAGGGCTTTATTTTTAATTTTTTTTTTTTTACTTTGAGCTTTCCCCCATCGCCATTTGGCTTATTTGAAAATCAAAAATCTAAATCACCTGTTTAGCAGAGCAATCCAGTTAATTATGCTACACTTTATAAGTTACATAACTTCCAAATCTAATTCAATTTTAGCAGTTCAGGCATTCTTAAATACATTTAAAAGCAATCTTTTTTGGAAGTAATCCTTGTGATTAATGAATGTTATTTGCTTTTTTGTGTCACTGAATGATAAACCTTTTTATATTAATATGAATTATATTTACGTATAGTGATTAGCAATGTGTTTGTGCATTATTGAGAAGATACAGTAGTTTACAGTCTACAAACTAAATCTCTACCATCATGAAATATTATCTGAAATATTTGGTTTAATGATCAACTTTAGGACTGTATCAAGCAGTAAAGATAGTAAGTGTATTTTATTTTCTATACTGGTACATTTAAGATAGTTTCTGAGAAATCATTCTGAGCTCAAAACAAAAGGCTCCAGTCAGGTATAGTTTCCAAAAAGAATTTCATAATTTTTCTGGGTATTTAGCATATAGGACTGTGAGACCCTAGGGAGTAATTAAGCCATATAGCTATATTTGTTGGTTGTGAACGTTGAAAAGAAAGAAAACAGCAATATTCCTGATTATCACAGAACTTTCTCACCATGCCATGCTCTTGACCCCTTTTCTCGCCTCTGGTTCTCATAATGTAATATCTATATTCAATCTCTTTCTCTCATACCAGACAGTATTACCGAAGTCTTCACTAACATCTATGTGACCAGTTTTGGCCCTGTCTCAGATACAGATATGGTAAGTTTTGCATAATATTTTTACTTTGTATAATGGGAAGTATGGGAGATAATTCAAAATAAACACATATTTTTAGTGTTATAGATTATGTATCTGTCTCATGCCTGTTTTGCCTGTTTGCTGTGCTTAGTCACTCAGTCATATCCAACTCTTTGCAACCCCATGGACTGTAACCTACCAGGCTCCTCTGTCCATGGGGATTCTCCAGGCAAGAATACGAAAGTGGGTTGCCATGCCCTCCTCCAGGGTATCTTCCCAACCCAGGGCTCTAACCCAGGTCTCCCTCATTGCAGGCGGATTCTTTACCATCTGAGCTACCAGGGAAGCCCCATGCCTGTTTAGTCTGCCCCAATATATGGAGAGTTAAGACTGTTAATCTGCCTGTAGAATGGTGTACCATTGTAACTTAAGTGGTCAGATTAACTCTATATTTTATATTATTTTCGAAGCTTTCTACCCAGCTACAGTGTGGCAAACAATTGTTTAAATAAAGTAATCATATTACTGAGAAGCACTTTCTAAGATTAAAACCCCTACTTGACTTCCATACGTCTGTACAGTTTCATAGATAACTGCTTCTTACAGGTTGTGGTCATGATCAGTGTTACAAATGGAAACCTTCTACTGCCATTGAATAAGGTGGATTTCTGGTCATACTGGTCATATCAATAAACAGAGTACAGGTGGCAGAGGATGAGATGGTTAGATAGCATCACCAACTCAATGGAAATGAATCTGAGCAAACTCTGGAAGATAGTGAAGGACAGGGAGGCCTGGTGTGCTGCAATCCATGCGGTTGCAAAAAGTCAGATACGATTTAGCATCTGAACAGCAACAAACAGTCCTCATTTGTAATAGATACATATAAATCAATCTAAGAAAACTAGAATCTTATCACTTGAATTCTATGGAACTGGTCTTTATTTTTCTTTAAAATGAGACCAGTAGAAGAGGGAGATTGGTCTGTTGGGTTAGAAATCAGTACACTAGACCAATCATCACTAAATTCTTGGTTGAGCATAAGAATTTTATTAGTCTACTTGAAGCAACTTCTACTGCTACCTGTAGTGCTGTACTATAGAAATTTTTTGTATGAATAATTTTTCATCCACCTTTCTTGCTGTCAGAGAATGAGAATTAGAAGAGATGCCCTTGTCCCAGGCTTTGCCTGGCCATCCTCCATCATGTCATCCTCCCCAGTTTCTTCCTTTTATCTGATATCCCATGGGGAAGGATGACAAGCATGGATGTTTTCCATCTGGATAAACATGGGTTTAAAACTGAAAGTTTTCCTTTCTTGCAGATGCTCATAAACAAGATTGGCCAGTTTTTTTGAACTATACTGTAGTTAATTTACAATATTGGGTTAGTTTCAGGTGTATAGCCTAATGATTCAGTTACTTTGTTTTCAGATTATTTTCCATTATAGGTTATTATAAGATATTGAATACAGTACCCTGAGCTATACAGTAAATCCTCATTGCTTATCTATGGCATGTATAGTAGTTTTTATCTGTTAATCATACATTCTTCATTTATCCTTCCCCCACCTTCCCTTTGGTAACCTTAAGTTTGTTTTCTATGTTTGTGAATCTGTTTCTGTTTTGTATATACATGCATTTGTATTATTGCTTAGATTCCACATATAAGTGATATGATGCAATATTTGTCTTTCTATCTGACTTACTTCACTTTATACTTAAGTATAAAATTCTCTAGGTCCATCCCTGTTCACATAAATGGTGATATTTCTTTTTTGTGTGTGTGTGTGGCTGAGTACTATCCCATTGTGTGTGCGTGTGTGTGTGTGTGTGTGTGTGTCTGTGTGTGTGTATGTTACATCTTCTTAAGCCAGTTTTCTATTGACAGACATGTGGGATGTTTCCATGTCTTGGTTATTCTAAATAGTGCTGATAAGAACATTGGGGTGCATGTGTCTTTTAAAATTAGAGTATTTGCTTTTTTCCAGATGTATTTCCATGAGTGGGATGGCTGAATCATATGGCAACTCTTTTTAGTTTTTTGAGGAACCTCAATACTGTTTTCTTTCTTTTTTTTTTTTTCTTTTCAGGAGCAAGGTTTCTTTTTTTAAATTTAAATTTGTTATTTTAATTGGAGGCTAGTTACTTTACCATATTGTATTGGTTTTGCCATACATCAACATGAATCCACCATGGGTGTACACGTGTTCTCCATCTTGAACCGCCCCTCTCACCTCCCTCCCCATACCATCCTTCCGGGATGCCAGTGCACCAGCCCCAAGCATCCTATATCCTGCATCGAACCTGGACTGGCAATTCGTTTCATATATGATATTATACATGTTTCAGTGCCATTCTCCCAAATCATCCCACCCTCTCCCTCTCCCACAGAGTCCAAAAGACTATTCTATACATCTGTATCTCTTTTGTTCTCTTGCATACAGGGTTATCGTTACTGTCTTTCTAAATTCCATATATATCCATACTGTTTTCTGTAGTGACTGCATCAATTTACATTCCTGTAATTTATGCGATTTATTGGGACATGCCTACCTTTCCTTTAGGAGTTAGTTATGCCAATTTTATCACAAAAAATATGGTTTTCTTCCACCCAGAGCCACTTCTCTGACCTCACAGTCAGAGAATGTGATGAACTTAGATGGCTGAAGATGTCAAGTACAAGAGGGGTGAAAGTGAAAGTCACTTCGTTGTGTCCAACTCTTTGTGACCCCATGGACTATACAGTCCATGGAATTCTCTAGGCCAGAATACTGAAGTGGGTAGCCATTCTCTTTTCCAGGGGATCTTCCCAACCCAGGGATTGAACCCAGGTCTCCGCATTGCAGGTGGATTCTTTACCAGCTGAGCCATAAGGGAAGCCCAAGAATACTGGAGTGGGTAGCCTATCGCTTCTACAGCAGATCTTCCCAACCCAGGAATCGAAGCAGGGTCTCCCGCATTGCAGGCAGATTCTTTACCAACCAAGCTATCAGTTTGGGAGATGACTGATATTAAACACTGTAGATCTTTGAAGTTCTTTCAGATTAATATGTGAAACCTTAAGTGCTTTCCCTCTAACTTCAACTTTTACATTAAGTGAAAGTGAAGTCACTCAGTCATATACGACTCTTTGTGACCCCATGGATGGAGTAGCCTGGTGCAGGCTACTCCATCCATGGGATTTTCTAAGAGTACTGGAGTGGGTTGCCATTTCCTTCTCCAGGGAATCTTATTGACCCAGGGATTGAACCCAGGTCTCCCGCATTGTAGACAGATGCTTTACTGTCTGAGCCACCAGGGAGGCCTTCAACTTCTACATTAGTTGGCAGTAAAGCTAGTATTTCTGTGCAGCTTGTCTTAGTAAATGCCTCCATGAATTAGAGACACAGTGAGAATGAACACCTGACCTCTATGTGGAGCCAAGTGCAGAGAAACAGAATTGTGCCAAGCACAGCTGAAAGAATAGCAAAATATTATATAAATTATGGTTCTTAATATGGTTACCTTTGGTGTTTTATTACCAGCTAAAACAGAAAGGCAAATGGTATAGGACCCCAAAATATCAAAGTTTTCCGTGTTGTAGATTTTGAGTAGTGAATATTGGTGCTAATAGAATGGTGTTAAAGTTTTTGTTTGTTCATTTTGCAAAGTGAATTATTTTACCTCAAAAATATATATATATATCAAAATATGTACTTTTCCTAGACACGTAATGTTTGCTACTTGAGGGTTTTAGACAAACAATCATGTATTTTTGGCAAAATGTATGAAGTGACTCTTTTCCAGTGGTGATAATGGATTAAGCTAACTCTCCTCCTTTTGTTCTGACCATTCTTTGGGATTACTGAAACATTTAGAAAGCTAGTAGCTTCAATTCAAAGTGGATCAAAGACTTGACTATAATACCTGAAATCATAAAACTCATAGAAGAAAATATGAGGGAGAAGCCCTTTGACGTTGGTCTTAGTGACGATTTTTTTTAAACCTCACACAAAAGCAAAAATAAACAAGTAGGACTGACTGTATCAAACCAAAACCTTCTACAGAGCAAAATAAATCAATAAGCTGAAAAGGTAATCTACAGAATGGAAGAAAATATTTGCAAATTATGTATCTGATAAGAGGTTAGCATCCCAAATATATAAAGAACTGCCACAACTCAATAGTAAAAAAAAAACAAAACAAAACAAAAACCACAATCTAATTTAAATAAGGAATAAAAACTGAATAGATATTTATTCAATGAAGACATGAAAATGACCAACAGATACATGAAAATATACTCACCATCAATAATCATCAAGGAAATGTAAGTCAAAACCAGAATGAGATATCGCCTCACACCTGTTAGAATGACTGTCATCAAAAAGACAAGAGATATACAGCATGATATCACTTATTTGTGAAATCTAAAACATAAAATAAACTAATGAATATAGCAAAAAAGAAACAGACTCAGACATGTAGAGAACAGAATAGTGGTAACCAGTGGAGAGAAGGAAAGGAGGAGGGGCAAGATAGGGGTACAAGATTAAGAAATACAAGCTACAATGTGTAAAATAATTAAGCTATCAGGATATATTGTATAGCATATCGCAGGAAATATTGACAGTATTTATGATAACTTAAAATGGAGTATAAACTTTATTTATTTTTAGTTGTTTTAGAGTTTTAGAATGCCATTCTCCAAAATCATCCCCCACATTGCCATCTTTTCTAAATTCCATATATGTGTTAGTATACTGTATTGGTGTTTTTCTTTCTGGCTTACTTCACTCTGTATAACGTTTCATCCATCATCAGAACTGATTCAAATGTATTTATGTACCACTGCTTTCTTATCCATTCATCTGCTGATGGACATCTAGGTTGTTTCCATGTCCTGGCTATTATAAACAGTGCTGCGATGAACATTGGGGTACATGTGTCTCTTTCAATTCTGGTTTCTCAGTGTATGCCCAGCAGTGGCATTGCTGGGTCATAAGGTAGTTCTAACGACTGGTGTGAAGTGGTACCTCATTGTGGTTTTGATTGCGCATTTTTCTGGAATTGAGCTGCATAAGTTGCTTGTATATTTTGAGATTAGTTGTTTGTCAGTTGCTTCATTTTGCTATTATTTTCTCCCATTCAGAAGGCTTTTAATTTTAATTAGATCCCATTTGTTTATTTTGCTTTTATTTCCAGAATTCTGGGAGGTGGATCATAGAGGATGTTGGTATATTCAAAAGATAAGAGCCTGAAGTCAGGCAAGTTGATTCCTCCAGTTAAACTTTAAAATTGTGAATCATTATGTTGTATGGATGAAACATATACATCAACATATGCATCAACTATACCTCAAAAAATTTTTTTTTAAAGGCAAGAAATAAATGTTGTTAATGATATGGAGAAAAAGGAGCTTTTATGCACTATTATTGAAACTATAAATTAGTATAATTGCTATAGAAAACAGTAT
Organism: Ovis aries; assembly: GCF_016772045.2. Classification (NCBI taxonomy): domain Eukaryota; kingdom Metazoa; phylum Chordata; class Mammalia; order Artiodactyla; family Bovidae; genus Ovis; species Ovis aries. The sequence continues at coordinate 65,613,673 of NC_056059.1, read as the reverse complement.
GGATGTTCCTCAACGAATTAAAAATGAAACTACCATATTATTCAGTAGTCCATGTCTGGTATACATCCAAAATGAGAACAAGATCCCCAAGGGAAATCTACATTAGTTTTTCTGTTTTGTTTTGGCCACCCTGTGTAGCATGTGATATCTTTAGTTCGCTGACCAGGGACCCAGACCCTGGCAGTAAAAGCACTGAGTCCTAACCACTGGATCACCAGGGAATTCCCTGCACTCCTGTTTTATTCACCATTTTTCTAATAGCCAAGATATGGAAATATGATGTGATATATATTAATATATGTACATATATCATGCAGGGAGAATAAAATTTTGGCATTTTGACATTTTGACAACATGGATGGACCTTGAAGGCATTAAGTGAATAAACCAGACAGAGAAAGACAAATATTGCATTGTATTATTTTCATGTGGTATAAAAAAGTCATACCACAGGGAATAGATAAATGTTTGTCAGTGTGGAAAATAAAGAGAGGTTGGTGAAAAGGTATAAACTTTCAGCTACAAGACAAATAAAGACTGAGGCTCTAATGTAAAGCATGGTGACTACAGTTGGTAACACTGTATTGAATAATTGAAATTCACTAAAAAAAAATAGATTGTTGCTGAAGCTCCAATGCTTTGGCCACCTGGTGCAAAGAGCCGACTCATTGGAAAAGATTATGATGCTGGGAAAGATTGAGGGTAAGAGGATAAGAGGGTGACAGAAGATGAGGTGGTTGGATGGCATCACTGACTCAATGGAAATGAGTTTGAGAAAACTCTGGAAAACGGTGAAGAACGGGGAAGTCTGGCTTACTGCAGTTGATGGAGCTGCAAAGAGTCTAGACAAGACTTAGCAACTGAATGACAACAAGAGTAGAGCTTAAATGTTCTTGCCAAAAACAAATAAACAAATAAATAAATATGAGGGGATGGATGTGTTACCTAACTAGACAGGGGGAGTCATTTTACTATGTATATCAAATTATCACTATGATTCCTTCAAATATCTTATATAGTTTTGTCAATTATACTTCAGTAAAGCTGAATTTTTTTTTTTTAAAGAAACTGTCATCATTTAGTGTTTCCATATAGGAACTCCTTCCAGGCATTTGATGGTAAATTTATATATTTTTAAAATCCTAAATTCTGGGAAAATGCAAATAAGAAAATGGGAAAAAACATTTTAATTGTCCTACAAGAATCAAAGATTTGCAGAAGGAATCTACTGATGTCAAGTTGAAACCCAGGGCAGGGAATGCTGATGTGTGAAGCTGAACACGTAAGGTTAAGGACAGTGTGTCCAGAACCGGGACACAACTGTGTCTGAGCGAAGCTGTCACGATAAAGCAGTCATGCATCTAGCAGTTGGGTGTTTGTGGTCCTGTCTGCTGCTATGATTCTTAAAAATGAAATAAATATTAATAAGATATATGCAAAAATAAATAAAAAATAAAAGCTGGTAGCTGATGTTAAATGTGTTGTCATTAGCAACAGGGCAAATTTAAACTCTTTCATATCTGAATTAAGTTTAGAATGTTGGTCTTTTTAGTGACTTTAGCCCAAGAATTAAAAAAAAAAATAACAGTCTCAAGATAAGCTTTCATATTTGAGAGGATACTGCCACAGATTACATTAAATGTGAAAATGCACTCATTTAGTGCAGACTTATTTAGCGCAAACTCTATAGGTTGAATTGAGTAGGCAACATTGAGTTGGCAACATTTACATTTTTAAAAAATCATATATTGTTTTATTTTATGTATTTTGGATTATGTGTGTATGTATGTGAGCACATGCACTTCTATACACTATAAATTACCCTAAAATGAAATATATATTTAACATCTCTGCACCCTCTTGAGCTACTCAAGGCCCTAGATGTTTTTTGCTAGCATATATTGTCCTCGAATCACCTAACCTAACATTGTCCTATAGAATTCTCTTTGGTCATGTCAAATTTTCTACTTGAACTTCATCTTTATGTGCCTTGTTTACTCATTCCTACCAATAGTAGGCTGAGGGCAGCCTTATTAATTGCGAGACCATCAACTGGGCACATACTCTATCATCAGTGTCCAGTTAGAGGAGAGAATCCATAACAGTAATTAGAACAGGGAAAATTTAATAAAATGAATTATTAATTTGGAAAAGATGGTTAAATAAAAATGTAAAAGGAGATTCTAAGCAATGTAGATTTAGCAAATGCAGGAAGTGCAGCATTTGCTTCTCGGGTAAGCATCATGAACAAGGAAGGAACTCAGGACTGGAAGGGTGTCCTTTCCCCCAAGCCCAAGATTTAGAGCTCACCAGAGAGGACTCTGTGGCTAGAGGAGGATACACCTGCCCCTGGTGAAGAAACAGCCAGTGAAGAAACGTATGAAGGTACATGCTGAAGCTGGTCAGAGGAATATCGTGCCTGCTGGCTGAAAACTCACAGCATGGTAGTCCTTTGAAGCTGAACCAAAGGATAACAATGCAGCTAAACCAGGAAGAGAACCAGGAAAGAAAGCCCTCTTTCTTTGCTAAAAACGTGGCAGTATCCTCTAATGACAAGGCCTAACATTACATGAGCAGATGAAGGAGCAGAGTGTACAGAGTGCTTCTCTCATGTCTCAAAGAAAGGGAAAAGAGGATGAATTTGGAGCTGAAGGATCATTCACTAATAAGAGGTGTATATCATGTGTGTAATATGAAGAGGATTTTGAGGGAGAGTCCAGAGATAGTTTGATCACTGGACAGCTACTGTTTGATGTTTGCCCAAATCTAGAGAAGAAAATAAAAGTTGCTTAATCTATATACATGTGTAACACAGACACAGATACTCCTTTATACTGTAAATCTGTTAGAGAAGACAGAGCTTAATTTCCGCACATGTGAAATAGACATGATTTGGCCTTCATGTTGTTCACATGGAATGATTTTCAACTGATATTACTTTTGTTGGAAAGCAAGGAACATAAAGAGCAAAAGTTTGAATTCATGTTAGCATGGATGGCCAGGTCAGGAAATGAAACTTATGAGTGCTACTCTAAACATAAAGAAATTTATTATGATACAGAGGGGCAGGATACTCATGTTATTACTGCCCATACACAAAACTGGATATGAAGGTATCTAATTCATATCTTATAGAAGCAGTTTTTTAATAGGTAAATAGTAAAAAATAAATTTAAGTTCACTTTGGGAGACTTAGCTGATACTCTTATCTCTATGCAATGTGCATACTCAGTAGCAGAACCTAAACTCCTAAGTCTGCCTGTGTAGGTCAGTGATCAGATTTGTTGTGACATTAGCCTGAGAGGAAAAAAGCAGCCTAGCAAAAAGAATTAAGACCCAAAGGAGCAAGCACACACACACACACACACACACACACACACACACACAACACACACATATACACTGCTGTCTCAGAATCATTAACTAGCATAATTGCCCAAAGAAAGTTGCAGACCTAAATTATAATTAAAGATTCTAATTACAGTGTTTGCAATTAAGTTGATTTTTTACAAAAATTCAACTTTAAAAAAATTCATGAGTAAGAAGGTAAACTTGGGAATGTACTAGGAGCTAACTTACAGAGTAGATAGTATCTAATTGCACATTTGAGCAATTTATAACTCCTCAGTGTGTGTTTTTTCCCTTTTTATTTGGTCTGCATAGGAGATCTTTTCCCATTCTAGTAAGCATTTTCGCTATGTGAGCATATTCTTCAGACATAGTGGTACAGCCACCAACTATTGCACTGAAACCTAGACTAAGAACCTCATCACAAGTGGTTATCTCTTGGACTGATAAGTATTAGGGTTAGAGCTTAAACAATGGACACTTTGAAATCATATCAAGATTTCTGATCTAGGGTTTACCATTAGGTCATTAAAAGGAGGAAGTCAGGTAAATGGAAACCTTGGTTTATTGATCATATAAATCCCCTTGGGTAAATAATTGTCTGTCTTATGAAAACATAGAGTACATTATCTCTTAGAAACCCCAGAAGTTATTGGGATATTGTGTATTTCAGTAGTTAATATCATGACCTAAATCAAATCCCTTATGATTATACAGTGGAAGTGACAAATAGATTCAAGGGATTAGATCTGATAGACAAAGTGCCTGAAGAACTATGGATGGAGGTTTGTCACCTTGTACAGGAGGCAGGGATCAAGACCATCCCTAAGGAAAGATATGGAAAAAGGCAAATGGTTGTCTGAGGAGGCCTTACAAATAGCTGTGAAAAGAAGAGAAGCAAAAATTAAAGGAGAAAAGGAAAGATATAAGCCTCTGAATACAGAGTTCCCAAGAACAGCCAGGAGAGATAAGAAAGCCTTCCTCAGAGATCAATGCAAAGAAATAGAGGAAAACAATAGAATGGGAAACTAGAGATCCCTTTAAGAAAATCAGAGATACCAAGGGAACATTTCATGCAACGATGAGCACAATAAAGGACAGAAATGGTATGGAGCTAACAGAAGCAGAAGATATTAAGAAGAGGTGGCAGGAATACACAGAAGAACTATACAAAAAGATCTTCACAACCCAGATAATCACGATGGTATGATCACTCACCTAGAGCCAGACGTCTTGGAAAGTGAAGTCAAGTGGGCCTTGGGAAGCGTCACTACAAACAAAGCTAGTGGAGGTGAAGGATTTCCAGTTGAGCTATTTCAAATCCTAAAAGATGATGTTGTGAAAGTGCTGCACTCAATATGCCAGCAAATTTGGAAAACTCAGCAGCGGCCACAGGACTGGAAAAGGTCAGTTTTCATTCCAATCCCAAAGAAAGGCAATGCCAAAGAATGCTCAAACTACTGCACAATTGCACTCATCTCACACGCTAGCAACGTAATGCTTAAAATTCTCCAAGCCAGGCTTCAGCAATACGTGAACCGTGAACTTCCAGATGTTCAAGCTGGTTTTAGAAAAGGCAGAGGAACCGGAAATCAAATTGCCAACATCCTCTGAATTATCAAAAAAGCAAGAGAGTTCCAGAAAAACATCTACTTCTGCTTTATTGACTGTTCCAAAGCCTTTTATTGTGTGGACCATAACAAACTCTGGAAAATTTGTTAAGAGATGCGAATACCAGACCACCTGACCTGCCTCTTGAGAAATCTGTATACAAGTTAGGAAGCAACAGTTAGAATTGGACATGTAACAAGAGACTGGTTCCAAATCAGGAAAGGAGTATGTCAAGGCTGTATATTGTCACCCTGCTTGTTTAACGTATATGCAGAATATATCATGAAAAATGCTGGACTGGATGAAGCACAAGCTGGAATCAAGATTGCAGGGAGAAATATCAGTAACCACAGATATGCAGATGACACCACCCTTATGGCAGAAAGTGAAGAACTAAAGAGCCTCTTGATGAAAGGGAAAGAGGAGAGTGAAAATGTTGGCTTAAAACTCAGCATTCAGAAAACTAAGATCATGGCATCTGGTCCCATCACTTCATGGGAAATGTATGGGGAAACAGTAGAAACAGTGTCAGACTTTATGTTTGGGGGCTCCAAAATCACTGCAGATGGTGACTGCTGCCATGAAATTAAGAGACCCTTGCTCTTTGGAATAAACATTATGACCAACCTAGACAGCATATTAAGAAACAAAGGCATTACTTTGCCAACATAGGTCCATCTAGTCAAGGCTATGGTTTTTCTACTTGTCACATATGGATGTGATAGTTGGAGTATAAAGAAAGCTGAGCGTCGAAGAATTGATACTTTTGAACTCTGGTTTTGGAGAAGACTTGAAAGTCCCTTGGACTGCAAAGAGATCTAACTAGTCCATCCTAAAGGAAATCAGTCCTGAATCTTCATTGGAAGGACTGATTTTGAAGGTAAAACTCCAATACTTTGGCCACCTGATGCAAAGAACTGATTCATTTAAAAAGACCCTGATTCTGGGAAAGATTGAAGGCAGGAGAAGAAGGGGACGACAGAGGCTAGATGGTTGGATGGCATCACCGACTCAATGGATATGAGTTTGAGTAAACTTTGGAAATTGGTGATGGACAGGGTGGCCTGACGTGCCACAGTCCACGGGGTCACAAAGAGTTGGACTCGACTGAGTGACTGAAGTGAACTGAACTGAGTTAACATCATAAGGAGGTTAGAGAATTATTACATCTTGATATTTGGCCAAAAATTGATCTTGAGTTTAAGGTGTTAATCCTTATCAGAAATTGACATTTGGAAATGTGTCTAAATAAGGAAACTGCTAAAAATGTGGCAAATACTATAGATCAAAGGTAATTTAATAATATCTACTCGTTTTAAAGCCAGAATGTAGAATTTGACTACTGTAAAGTTATTGATATTTTGGAAGCATGAGAATTAGATTTAGGGAATATTCAGCCCGTGTTTTTCAGCACCCTCCTAGCTAGAGTTTTTAATAATTTTCCTCATAATAAGATTCATAGAAATGTGTTGGGATCAGTTGAGGTATTTATTTTAAAAGTTATTTCCTAGCCTCGTTCTAAGATCTATGGAATCATAATTGCTTGTTGTAGGACATGACAGTCTGCCTTTTAACAGGTTGAGGTATTCAGCTCTATGCTGCTGCTGCTAAGTCACTTCAGTTGTGTCCGACTCTGTGCGACCCCATAGACAGCAGCCCACCAGGCTCCCCTGTCCCCAGGATTCTCCAGGCAAGAACACTGGAGTGAGTTGCCATTTCCTTCCCCAATGCATGAAAGTGAAAAGTGAAAGTGAAGTTGCTCAGTTGTGCCCTACTCTTAGCGACCCCATGGACTGCAGCCTACCAGGCTCTTCCGTCCATGGGATTTTCCAGGCAAGAGTACTGGAGTGGCTTGCCATTGCCTTCTCCGAACTCTATGTTGAGGGAAGCCAAAAACCATCATAGGGTTGAAGGCTTGGGGGCATTGTATAGATGATGGTACTATTCACTGGGATATGGAACATAGGAAGGAAAGTTTTGTTTACTTTGTTTTTGTGTTTGAGGGTGGGGTAATATAGAGGGCATGTGAAGAGTCAGATTTTCTGCAATCTAGTAATTTATATTAGAGGGCGAGAAAAGGAAAAAATTGTTTGAAAGCTTCTATATACCAGGCAAGAAATGATTGCAGACTGGGTCAGATAGAAAGACTGAAGATTTGAAAAAAAAAAAAAAAACTGAAAAGATTTAAAGGATGCGATAGAATTGAAAAGTTTTGGTGACCTATTGGAGGTAGAGGTTGAAGGAGAAATATAGGATAAAGGTTTGGGAGCATTGGATGGATGATGGTACCATTCACTGGGATATGGAACGTAGGAAGAAAAGTTTGTTTGCTTTTGTTTTTGTGTCTGAGTGATGAATATGTTTTGGACATATTGGGTTGGGGTCTTTGTAAGATATTTACTTGGCGATGTCTAGGTAGCAGGCTTAGATCGAGCTCGAGAGAAAGGCTTAGAGTGCAGATGGCACAGGAGTCATCTGAAAGCTGAAACTATGGGCATACATGAACTTGTACAAGGAAAGAGATTAGAGTGATACGGTAATCATGCTTTTACAGAAACTCTAGAATAGGGGAGGATTAAAAAGACTGTAGAGGAGACTGAGAAGGAGCAACCAAGGATGTCTGTCAGAATGGAGGAGCATTCCCTTCTCTCAACTAGACTGTGCTTTGAACCTTAATAATCTACATTGGAGAGCACTGCTTTTCCTTCCTTATCAGATGCAATGATGTTCAGTAGTCAGATATCTGTATCAGTTACAGCCCTCTGTCCAGGAAGGATTCTGTGTCCTGAAGGAGGTATGGTTCATTTGGTAATGGGATGAACCCACAGGTTTTACCCTTCGTAAAACCTCATTTAGGGAGTGGGGTAAAAGTTACAGAAAAGAATGCAGATAAAGGTGGTTTGACTCCAGCCAGAAAAGTCACTTTTCTGCAGCAAGAAGGGTTATAGGAACTAAGCACATGCAGCCATAGTTCACATGACTGCCTCTGGGGAGAACAGTCCTTTCTACTTCCCTATGCTTTTGTATAAACTAAATAACAAACAACTGTGGCTTCTGGACATGAAGTGATTTTTAAAATAAAACTTGCAGCAGGTTATATATTCTATCCCAAGGTTACAAGGGTGGGGCCCGTCTTTTAGGGAGAACTCTGCAGAATTTATATGCCATGAGGAATAATAGACACCATCACTGGTGTATGCCCCTCCGTTCTCCAGGAGAAACCATTACACGTAGATGACTGCCAAACACAGAAGGTCTGAGGTGGCATGGGCACTTTCCCAAGGGTTAACTACAACACCAGGAGAACGTGGTCTTAATGCCAGTGCAAGAGAGCATTCATTATAAAAGCAGGGAGAAACAACAGTGTCATAAATTATGGTAAAGCCAAGGAAAGGATTTAGCTGTGTCATTAGATGAAGAACAAAGAGATATTTGTTGATCACGGTAAAAGCAACCAGATTGCAGTGGGTTGAGGCATGTGGGAGGTGAGGAAATGGAGAAAGAGTGGAGGCAACATTTTGAAGCCACGTGGTTGAGGCGAGGAGGGAAGGCAGAGGGCAATAGCTGTAAGGCATTATGACTGTCAGACAGGCTTTTTTTTTTTTTTTTTTTAAAGTTGCATTGAACTTCTCACTGTTCTCAGAACCTGCCATTATCTTTAACAAATCTGTGGCCTTGCAAATGTTTTTCCCTCTTCTTGTTATGCCTTCCCTCCTGTTTCGCCAACTGGAGAGCTTTCATTTATTCAAAGCCAAGCTCAAATTTCATCCTCCCTGATGTTTTTCTAGGCTACTCCAAGCAGAGTCAATCCTTCTGATCCCCATGCTCCACAACATGACTTTGACTCCTTTTGATGAACTTGCATGCTGGATTATAAAACTCTGCATGTCTTTTTTCTTTATTGCAGCCTGAGCTACTAGAAGGCATGAGTTGTGTTTGGTCTTTTCAACCAGATTGCTAAGTACACACTCTATATCTGTCAGTTTCGTAAGCTGAATACTTAAGTATAAGCAGGGCTGCCCTTGTGTTGCTCACAGTATAGTAGGGGGGACAGTTAAGGAAAAAATCATCAATCTTAAAACAGTGTGGTCATGTTTTTATTGAAGTATTTATGGACTGATATGGTAGTAGTGAGCATATGGGTTCAGTTCAGTTCAGTTCAGTCTCTCAGTCGTGTCCGACTCTTTGTGACCCCATGAATCACAGCACGCCAGGCCTCCCTGTCCATCACCAACTCCCAGAGTTCACTCAAACTCATGTCCATCGAGTCAGTGATGCCATCCAGCCATCTCATCCTCTGTCGTCCCCTTCTCCTCCTGCCCCCAATCCCTCTCAGCATCAGAGTCTTTTCCAATGAGTCAACTCTTCACATGAGGTGGCCAAAGTATTGGAGTTTCAGCTTCAGCATCAGTCCTTCCAAAGAACACCCAGGACTGGTCTCCTTTAGGATGGACTGGTTGGATCTCCTTGCAGTCCAAGAGACTTTCAAGAGTCTTCTCCAACACCATAGTTCAAAAGCATCAATTCTTCTCCACTCAGCTTAGACTTCTAGGAAAAAAAGACAACAGAGGACAAAGTTTGGCCAGCTATGTAACAGGATGAGTGTTTTAGCACAAAGTGAAAGAGCTTGATGAATTTAGTAAACTTTAAAAAGTTCAGTGTGACTGCAGCCTAGAATGCTCTTTGGGATTTGGGGGAGAGGAGAAAACAACTTAGAACCAAATCGTAAAGGGCCTTATAGCTATTTGCCCCAAAACTCCATAAAAGCATCTCCAAATCAAACTTGAAACATAGTAGATTTCTGTTACCACAGATCTTATTATTTCATGGCTTTTTCGATATGTGTCAGTATATTTTAATACATAAATATTATATAGAAAAACAGCTCACTGTGATTAGTTTAGTATAGTCACATAGGCATGTATACGCATACACATTCACACCGCACACTTGGGAATGTAAGGATTAGGGGATTGTGCTACCATCTGCCCCTGCTGATGCCTTTCTCCTTGTGTACCGTTTGAGCTGTTATGGCCCAGAATCCTTGTTATTACAATTAATTCCCAGTGATTCCTCTCATTTGTTTATTCATGGACTAATTAGCATTTACCTCCTATGTTCTGGGCAGTTAGATACCGGTGATGCACTGAAGAAGGTGGTCATTGTCCTTGTTCTCAATGTGGAGTGAACATTGCCAGATGTAGGGGTTGATACGCAAGAGACTGCAGGGGAATTCCATGAGTTTGGGTAGTAAGGTGAAGCACGACACATGAGGCCCTGCAGTACCAATATTGCTATAGGCAGAGTGTATGGAGAATTGCTAGGCATGAGACTGCAGAGTTAAAGGAGGGAGAGACCATTGCAGGGCTTTGGAGGCTATAAGAAAGCCTTTGGACTGCATCCCAAGGGCTTTAGAAATTCAAAAGCAAACTTAACAGCACTTCATTCTATCGATCTTCTTTCCTCATATCATGTAATATCTTGGGTGCCCCTTGTAGCTTCTGTTCACTTTCAAATATCAAAGAGCTCAGTCCAGTCCGATTTAAATATCAATATTTTATGTCATTTAGAGCGTGTCTCCTCTTCTCAGCTATAGTCACAGGTAAGGGTTGCATAGTGGCTGGTGGGCTGTGATCGACTATTCTTCTCCTCTTTCTGGGTCTTTCTAGAGTTGAGGCAATGAAAAGGAAGATTATAAAAAGGAGGAAATATCTCTTTTATTGGCAAACGTTTTTCAGGTGTGTGTGTGTGTGTTTTTTTTTTTTAATCAGAATATAATTGCTCCAAATTGTGCTAGTCTCTGAAGTGAACCAGCCATATGCATACATAGATCCCCTGCCTCTTGTACTTCCCTCCCACCCTCCCCATCCCACCTCTAAAAGGAATGGAATAGGGTCATTTGATGAGATGTGGATGGACCTAAAGTCGATCATACAGAGTGAAGTAAGTCAGAAAGAGAAAAACGAATATCATATATTAACACATTTATGCGGAATCTAGAAAAATGGTACTGATGAACCTGTTTCCATGGCAGGAATAGAGAAGTAGACATGGAGAACAGACATGTGGCCACGAGGGTGGGGAGAAGAGGGTGGGATGAACTGGGACATTAGGAAATATCTTTTTACTTAGCCGTTCTGTAGGTGGTTCTCTCTTGGCAGCCAGTGACATTTGTATGGCAGTTAGATGAACGCAGGACCTCTCATGGGGCATGCATGTGATTTCCTTTCAGTGACCTCTTTATTATCCAAAACACCAAAAGCACAGCTGGTTTATTCCTTTATAGTTCTCTTGGGACGTCCTACTTAGTCTCTGCCTCTGGCACTTTGCCTTGTGGCCTTTTACTGATGGGTGTCATTCTCTTGTCGGGCCACCCTTTTTAGAGTTTGGGGTGTTGGGGAAGAAGGCTACTGCAAAGGTGATTTATACCAGGCTATACCAGGCTACCTTCTTTGAAATCCAAACTATTTCTAAGAACTTTACATGTATTATCCCACTTCATCCTTAGAAGAAATAAGTTGTATAATTGCCACTGTTTTACAGGTAAGTCAGCTGAAATAAAGAGAGATTAAGTAACGTGCTCAAGGTCAAGTACCCTGGTCTACTTGACATATGAGCCCATGCACTTAACATCTATTTCATGTCACTCAGCTTATTATTGTTGTTATTTTTCCATCTTGTGTTTGAGTCAGTTTTAAATATAGAAAGAAGACTTTGACAATTTCAAAACTCTGATTCTCAACCTGGAACTAAATTCTTCCTGTAACTTTCCATGACACTTGACTGGAGTCTACTTTTTAGTCTATAAAGAAGGAAATTTCTGTCCCACCTCCAAGGATTGTTTTTATATATGGTACAACAAAAAGAACATAGTGTCAGGAAACATAAGGTTTGAGTTCAAATGTTGGATTTCTTTCTCTTTTTTTAATGAATATGACTTCTGAAATATTCCCTACCTGTGAAACAGAAATACTGCTGCATAGTTAATAAGGCTGCAATGAATTTTAAACAATACATTGTGTCAAAATGAATTGCAATGGTCATATTTTAACTATTAATCGTTTTAAGTTTTTTGATTAGATATTTTAAATCATTTACTGTTAGAATCTGAATCTTTAGCAACAGTTTCTAATTTGTAAACTTGCCAGGCATTTAGATCCAAAGAGAAAGCCCAGACATCTTGCCCATACAATAGTCCCAAAATGCAGTAGCTGTGGTGATCTGCTGTCTGTTTGTTTGAGCTTCTTTGCATAATAAGGTTTTATGATGGGTACTAATTGGGTTTATTGACACTGCTGATCTGTTCTTAAGCTTCTTACTTTTTGCAATTTTTGCAGGGCTAATACCAGGCTAGATTCTTAATTCCAACCCCTTTGAGTACCAGCTGAAAGTGCTGGAACTTACCATTCTTGTATAGTCTCAGGGTGTTATTTCCTTTATTGCTGAATACCTGCCTTATAAGCCTCATTTTTCTTCATGATAAAAAACACAGATTGAAACTTTAAGGAGACTATCCTTTAATAGCAAAAGGGTATAATGAAATAAATTTTGGTACTTTAAAATACACTCAGTAAATCAAAGTAAGTGAGAAATCACTCCAAGAGCAGTCCTGCAATTTGGTCATGTTTTGGAGTAGATAAAATTCTTCAGAAATTGGCTACAAGCCCTGGCTTATAATTAATGTAGCCAAGCAGTAAGGAATATGCTGTCTTCACTAAGTTAACGTGTCCTTGAAATCATATTTATCCAATTAACGGTGCAATAGAGAGTGATATCCTTATTTGCAGTACATTTGATGGAAATAATACTTAGTGGCAGTAACGACATTGGGCTGGAAAATGCATCCTTGTCTGAGTTCTGTCCCTTGCATGATTGGAAACAGGGTAGTCACTAAATTTGTTTATAAATCCATCTATAAAACAGAGATGTTTGATTAAATTCCCCTTAAAGAGTTTCTCAAATCTTCAAGTGTTTGGATTCTTCAACTCTTTCATCTCAACAGTCTCATGTGTCCTGTACACCAGCCAGAGAATAGCTGCATGCTAATATGTCCTTATGAAACTTTCTAGTTTCTTTCTAAATTTGCTCCTTAGTTATTTGTGTTTTCTCTGAGCAATTTTGTAGTTGATCTTGGTGTTATTTATTTCTTTAGAACCTTGGTTCAAGGGACCAAGTCTTCTTTGTATGAAAAAGCTGTACTGTTTGTACTTCTCTGGCAATTTTCTTGCAACACACAAATCAAGTAATTATTTATTAGTGTATATTCATGACAAACTTGAGATTTATTTTAAGAAACCTTTCAAGAATATTCTTTTTAAATACTGTGAATGTGAATTATATGTGATTTAATTTGAGATATATATCAAATATGCAAATAATTTGATATATATATCAAATTAAATATGCTAATAATTTGTTTGGAAATCCTGTTGTAACTTAGTGGATATGCAGTACATATTATTCAATTGAAATGTCTCCTTTCCCTCTATTTTAATCCTGAAGTCAAAACCACAAAAACGAGTGAATCAATTGTACTTATTTGTTTACATATCTATATGCTTTTGTACTAATACATTGAAGTATTCTGAGAAGCACAAAATCAGAAATTAGAATGAGATTAATTTTAAATACATATCATTTTCAAGAATAATCATTATGTAATTATTAAAATAGATTTATTTTTACTCTACCTAATATTTTTATTCCTGAGAATATTTTAACAATTATTATGTTTAAATGTGCTTTATTTTTATATATCTTGCTTAAATAGTTCATAATATAGCAATTATCTGATTCTAAATTCATATCATTTTAATACTTGTCTCAATAACTGCTATAGGTACAGAAAGAGACATAAATTCATGTTTAAGAAGTGTACTATTGGTTACTGGTTACTGAACCATCATGCCAATTTTTATAAAACCCATCCACCAGTTCTGGATATACATCTTCATATTCTGGGTGTTTGGTTTTCAAAACAACTTAGTATTTGCAATGTCCTTACTCTGATGCTGGGAGGGATTGGGGGCAGGAGGAGAAGGGGACGACAGAAGATGCGATGGCTGGATGGCATCACTGACTCGATGGACGTGAGTCTGAGTGAACTCTAGGAGTTGGTGATGGACAGGGAGGCCTGGTGTGCTGCGATTCATGGAGTCACAGTTGGACATGACTGAGGGACTGAACTATACTATCATTAACCAGGATTTCATGGTACAACATGTGCTTCAGATGAAGCTCATCATTAAATACAGTGGGTTTAAACTGACATTTTAATTATCTTTACTGAAAATTATAAATTTGCTTTTGCATATGTCTCTGTAGAGTGGATTAGTTCATCATTTTTATGTGACGAAAGAAGAACTCATATTAGTCATAGAAGTGATATCCCCTTTTCTTGTTGTCCACTTGGATTGTATAATTATTGGTGTTTTCTGTAATCCATGGTATCACTTAGCAGTGATTTTTAAAGTCAATTTATTTTCGCTAGAGTTAGTTTAATCAAAACTAGATATTATAACTTGAAAATTTACTTGAGTACAAATCGCAGTACACTGAATGTAGATGAGATCAGCATCCCTTGACCGTTCCCTGTTGTAGCTTCTCTTCCCATAGGGTGACTTACCCACATGACTATCCATTTAGTGGGAATGGACATAGTGAGAGTACCAGTATCATAATATGTATTATTTACTAGCAAAACTTCATTTACTTCTTATATTTAGATAAGGATTTTAAATATAAGAAGAAGAACAAAGGTATAATTGCAGTATAGGATGTTGTAGTAATGGAAAGCTTTATGAAGTAGTAAAGATAAACAGACTGTGTTTCTTCCAGGTGTTCAGGGGACTGAGAATGTGGTTGAGAGTTGAGTTCATGACCCAGGCAGGTAGAGCACTTGCTTTATCTGAGGAATGGCAAGGTTAGGAATTGTAAAATTGCCTAGAGTGTAACATGAATGTGCCTGCTTGTGGGGAGGAGGAGAAAAATGCACAGTCACTTCGCCTAGGATGGCAGAGTACACTTTGGATGCTTTGAAGTCTCAAAAACAGTGTTCTTAAAAATAGTTTTAAAATATTTATGGCTGAGTCTCTTTGAAGTTCACCTGAAACTATCACAACATTGTTAATGGGCTATACTCCAATGCAAAATAAAAAAGTTAAAAAAAAGAAAAAAAAAAAAGGAGCTCACTTGAAGCTTACTGTTTGGAAACCTTGAGTATCTCCATGTGAGGGGTCTATAGGAAAGGTTTCCTACTATTAGCAAGAATTTCTGAAACAGATAAACATCTCATAGTTTTATAGAAATAGAAAATTTGAAGTTTTATAAAAAGTTATAAAATATATTCATTTACTGAACAAGTAAATGTCCAATGTGTTCGCATCAGACATGGATTTGGCAAAACCACATTTGCCAAGAAACATTTACATAAAAACATACCAGACAGCAAAAATTTATAGGGTCACATGTATGCCTATGGTCAAATCATATTGATGTATGGCAGGGGCCATCACAATATTGTAATTATCCTCCAATTAAAATAAATAAATAAAATTTTAAAACTCATCTTTTAATCTTTTTTTTTAAATTGAGCTCAGTTCAGTTCAGTCGTTCAGTCGTGTCCAACTCTGCGACCCCATGAATCGCAGCATGCCAGGCCTACCTGTCCATCACCAACTCCCGGAGTCCACTCAGATTCACATCCATCGAGTCAGTGATACCATCCAGCCATCTCATCCTCTGTCGTCCCCTTCTCCTCCTGCCCCTAACCCCTCCCAGCATCAAAGTCTTTTCCAATGAGTCAGCTCTTCGCGTGAGGTGGCCAAAGTACTGGAGTTTCAGCTTTACCATCATTCCTTCCAAAGAAATCCCAGGGCTGATCTCATTCAGAATGGACTGATTGTACTCTCAAGAGTCCAAGGGACTCTCAAGAGTCTTCTCCAACATGACAGTTCAAAAGCATCAATTCTTCGGTGCTCAGCCTTCTTCACAGTCCAGCTCTCACATCCATACATGACTACTGGAAAAACCATAGCCTTGACTAGATGGACCTTAGTCGGCAAAGTAATGTCTCTGCTTTTGAATATGCTATCTAGGTTGGTCATAACTTTTCCCCCAAGGAGTAAGTGTCTTTTAATTTCATGGCTGCAGTCACCATCTGCAGTGATTTTGGAGCCCCCCAAAATAAAGTCTGACACTGTTTCCACTGTTTCCCCATCTACTTCCCATGAAGTGATGGGACCAGATGCCATGATCGTCGTTTTCTGAATGTTGAGCTTTAAGCCAACTTTTCCACTCTCCTCTTTCACTTTCATCAAGAGGGTAGATTAGGTGATGATATTTTCTACTAAGGTTTAGGACACAGGGCCACTCTTTACTTCCGTCCATATATCATTACCTGTGGCTGACTACTTATCTTTATCCATTCAATTTTTGAGGAATTGTTCAGAATCATTTGCTTAAGTGAGATTTGTACAAATGATCTGATATTGTCATAAGTATGTGACCTTTTTAATGTCTTTTTCTAAACAGACAATTTTAGTTGAGTGAAATTGCCAATTGCTAAGGTGTTTATTTTCAAACATGTGATGACTGTGGCTTTGTACTCAAAGGACAGTTTCTGAATTTCCAGTATCAGAGGCATAACTGAACATTTTAGTTATTTATCATGAAAGTGCTTGCACAAACATATATTGACCGAAATTTTAATATCCAATAAATTGTCAGTATTGATCACAATTGTGAATTGTACATATTTAAAATGTATACATTCTTTTATCCTAAGAAGGACAGAGAGAGAATTAGAAAAGGGAGGTGGGGAATGATAAAGAGAGAGGATGAAAGAGAGAGAGAGACAGATTGAATAAATCAACTTAAAGTATTGAAGAATGATAACAGAGGAATTGATCAATAGTTGGTCTGTATGAATATTTAAAGGTACATTTTAACCTGAGGTGTTTGTTTGCAAAGTATTCATATTTTTAGTATTCTAATACCTTGTCAAAGTATTTTCATTACAACTAATTCATAAAATAAACTTTATTAAAATCATCATCTCCTATAATTTCTTGTTAACAATATGATATCTCATCATTTTTTTAGGGTTAGAAAAGCGATAAGATGTTTTATAGTTTCTTTGGCAACAGAAAATGTCATTTAAATCTGACAGTGTGTATGTTTAAGAGTTGCTGTTTTTCCCTTCCTTTTTTATTTTGCTACTGAGAATCAGGCTGCCTGCCTATTCATTCTTGAGATAAGTGATTAAGTAATTTGGGACAAATCCACTCAGACTCTGCCCAAGCATGCCCCCTCTCCAAGTAGTTTTAAACCAGACAGTGCAGTAAAGCAGTTTGACTAAGAATTTATTTAACTGAAAGAGGTCAGAGAAAGTATTTCTCATTTTCTTTTCATAATGTGTAGCTAATTGTGTGAATATACATGCTTTATCCTTTTGTAAATGGCAATAATTATTGATAAATATAAAGGAATGATTTTTCAAAATTCACTTCTCAAAATAGTTTTCTCTGTTTTTAAACTATATTATTACTTTTTTCTAATTTTATAGTATCCTTGTATCTAAAATAATTATTATTTTCAAAAATTCTTTTTTCTATTTCAGGAATATACAATAGATGTTTTCTTTCGACAAAAATGGAAAGATGAACGATTAAAATTTAAAGGTCCTATGAACATCCTTCGACTCAACAATTTAATGGCCAGCAAAATCTGGACTCCAGATACCTTTTTTCACAATGGGAAGAAATCGGTGGCACACAATATGACAATGCCAAATAAGCTTCTCCGAATCCAGGATGATGGGACCCTGCTGTACACAATGAGGTATATGTTTAGATCTGATATGTTCCCTTTTAATACTGAGGAATCTGTGTATTAACCAACCAGCCAAACTAGGTATCAAGTACTAGCAAGTTGAATGCCTTTATAACAGATTATTGAGATAACCAGATATGTTCTATAAATCCTTGAATATTAAAAAGCAAAGGTAAAGTAGTATTTATGAGTTTGAATCTCATTTTAGTGTGTTAAAAGTTAAAAATTGCTTTAGCTGTTAAAAATATTTATTTTTTTGTCAATTTGCTTTTCATACTAGATGGAGTTAAGTAAAATTTTAACAGTACAGTTTAAAATATTCTTTATACTAGCATGAAGTTTTATTTTTAATATCTCATGAACTAGTTCTTCAAAATTTTAAGTCCTTTTTTTAGCAAATTTCACTTACTATTTTGAACCTCCTTAGGAAAGAAAAAATTCTTTTATAACTTCAGCAATCCCTTGTAACTCCAAGTTCAGATGATACAATCTTAAAAATTATCTAAAGAAATATATAGTTGTTGACTCTAGCAACTATTCCATTTTAACTCTTCTCACAAATTAATCTTTTAAAATGTTATATAACAAGGAAAACAATTGCAAATCTAGTAAAATGATGTATAATCTAAAATGTAAAATTTGATAAAGACTTTGTATAAATAAATAACATTTGTCAGCATTATATATAGACAGATGTGTATTCCAGGCACTTGATGTGTTATTATTTCATGTGAAATGTTAAGTGGTAAATTTCAGTTGTGAAAGTTATTTAAAAAGGGACAATATGCAGTCCTGATCTTTAAAGAAAAAAACTTTTTTTTAGTTTTCATTACTAAATGACCATTGTCTAAAATGGAAGCTAGCTATTCATTCTGCTTCTCTTGTTGAATCTTATAATACAGGTATCATATCCTGCTTGGTTTTACACATTAATCAGTCCTGTGAATTAAGAAAATACTTGGAAATTTGGGATTTTGGAAAAAATTGCATAGAATTCTACTTAAATACTCTCTTAAAAGTATATGCTGTGCTGTGCTCAGTCATGTCTGACGTTTTGTAACGCCATGGACTGTAGCACCACGGGCCCCCCTGCCCCAAGGTTCTTCTGTCCACAAAATTTTCCAGGCAAGAATACCAGAATGGGTTACCATTTCCTACTCCAGGGGATCTTCCCAACCTAGAACTGAACTCAACTCGCATCTCCTGCATTTCCTGCATTTACAGGCAGATTCTTTACCACTAAGCCACCTGGGAAGCTCTTAGAAATACATACATTAAAATTAAATTGTTGGTCACATTTGTTTTGGTCATCATAAGAGATTCACCTGTAATTTCCAATTAGTACCTATTTTATCTACTTTACCTTTGTGCAAAATGGAAAAAATCGATAATTTTCTTTGTAATAAATTTGCTATGGTTACTCTTTAATGTGATCTTGAAGATACAAAATATATTTCTTTTAACATTTATAATTCAACAATTATGGACTTCTGTCCATAATTTGATTACCAGTCTAGTCTCAAAAATATATTTCTAAGATATATATATATATATATATTTATTTATGTATATATATGTATATAAATGCAAAGAAATAGAGGAAAACAACAGAATGGGAAAGACTAGAGATCCCTTCAAGAAAATTAGAGATACCAAGGGAACATTTCATGCAAAGATGGGCTCGATAAAGGACAAAAATGGTATGGACCTAACAGAAGCAGAAGATATTAAGAAGAGGTGGCAAGAATACGCTGAAGAACTGTACAAAAAAGATCTTCACGACCAAGATAATCACGACGGTGTGATCACTCCCACCTAGAGTCAGACATCCTGGAACGTGAAGTCAAGTGGGCCTTAGAAAGCATCACGACGAACAAAGCTAGTGGACGTGATGGAATTCCAATTGAGCTATTTCAAATCCTGAAAGATGATGCTGTGAAAGTGCTGCACTCAATATGCCAGCAAATTTGGAAAACTCAGCAGCGGCCACAGGACTTGAAAAGGTCAGTTTTCACTCCAGTCCCAAAGAAATGCAATGCCAAAGAATGCTCAAACTACCGCACAATTGCACTCATCTCACACACTAGTAAAGTAATGCTCATAATTCTCCAAGCTGGGCTTCAGCAATACGTGAACCGTGAACTTCCAGATGTTCAAGCTGGTTTTAGAAAAGGCAGAGCAACCAGAGATCAATCACCAACATGATCAAATTGCTAGATCATGGAAAAAGGAAGAGAGTTCCAGAAAACATCTATTTCTGCTTTATTGACTATGCCAAAGCCTTTGACTATGTGGCTCACAATAAACCGTGGAAAATTCTGAAAGAGATGGGAATACCACGCCACCTGACCTGTCTCTTGAGAAACCTATATGCAGGTCAAGAAGCAACAGAATTGGACATGGAACAACAGACTGGTTCCAAATAGGAAAAGGAGTATATCAAGGTTGTATATTGTCACCCTGCTTATTTAACTTATATGCAGAGTACATCATGAAAAACACTGGGTTGGAAGAAGCACAAGCTGGAATCAAGATTGCCGGGAGAAATATCAATAACCACAGATATGCAGATGATACCACCCTTATGGCAGAAAGTGAAGAGGAACTAAAAAGCCTCTTAATAAAAGTGAATGAAGAGAGTGAAAAAGTTGGCTTAAAGCTCAACATTCAGAAAATGAAGATCATGGCATCCGGTCCCATCACTTCATGGGAAATAGATGGGGAAACAGTAGAAACAGTGTCAGACTTTATTTTTTTGGGCTTCACCATCACTGCAGATGGTGACTGCAGCCATGAAATTAAAAGACGCTTACTCCTTGGAAGGAAAGTTATGACCAACCCAGAGAGCATATTCAAAAGCAGAGACATTACTTTGCCAACAAAGGTCCATCTAGTCACAGCTATGGTTTTTCCAGTGGTCATGTACGGATGTAGAGTTGGACTGTGAAGAAAGCTGAGTGCCGAAGAATTGATGGTTTTGAACTGTGGTGTTGGAGCAGACTCTTGAGAGTCCCTTGGACTGCAAGGAGATCCAACCAGTCCATTCTAAAAGGAGATCAGTCCTGGGTGTTCTTTGGAAGGAGTGATGCTAAAGCTGAAACTCCAGTACTTTGGCCCCCTCATGTGAAGAGTTGACTCACTGGAAAAGACTCTGATACTGGGAGGAGTTGGAGGCAGGAGAAGATGGGGACGACAGGGGATGAGATGGCTGGATGGCATCACTGACTTGATGGACGTGAGTCTGAGTGAACTCCGGGAGTTGGTGATGGATAGGGAGGCCTGGCGTGCTGCAATGCATGGTGTCACAAAGAGTTGGACACAGCTGAGCGACTGAACTGAACTGATGTATGTATTTACAGATATAAATAAAGACAGATGCATATATATATCCTAGAAATATCTTGTTGAGACTAGCATATATATGTATCTATGGGCGTCCTGGGTGGCCTAGATGGCAAGGAATCTACCTGCAATGCAGGGGATCTGGAGTCGATCTCTGGGTTGGGAAAGTCCCCTATAGGAGGAAATGGTAACCCACTCCAGTATACTTGTCTGGAGAATTCCACGGACAGAGGAGCCTGGTTGATTACAGTCCATGGGGTTGCAAAGCATAGGACATGACTGAGCAACTAACACTTTCACTTTCATATGTATCTATATATAGTATATAATGTTCATTTACAATTTATTAATTTTAAAGGGTACTTCCCCAAGGCATTAGTTCAGTTCTTGTATCAGTTTCGCTATATGGTTATTGATGGAACCTTGTGAGAAAATAGCTTTCTTTTTATGATAGAGATTTTTTTCATTAAGATTTCAGATGTTAATATTGAAGTTAATGGGAAAATAACCTTCAAAAACATGTACATAACTTTTTCTTAACTAACCACAGAGTATGAAATGCTTAAGTAAAGTGTATTTTTAATTAGGTTTTGTTACTTGCGCTCAGATTTTATTGATGCTAATATCTTCTGAACGATTGTCTAAATGTGAAAGAACAAAAGCATATTTAAATTTGAATTAGCCTAATCGGATGCCATGATGAAGGTCCTACCTCATCATTCATCATTAATTCTATTGACAACAATAAGGAGTGATTTATCTTGACTTGCCAATTTACTTAAACAAAGAGTGGAATTTTGACTTTTAGGCTTACAGTTCAAGCTGAATGTCCAATGCACTTGGAGGATTTTCCAATGGATGCCCACTCATGTCCTCTGAAATTTGGCAGCTGTAAGTATGGGGATGGAGGTACATGTTTTGGGTCAATAAAATCAAAGATGGTCAGTATCACAATTTAATTGTGTACTTCCTTCTCATATGATGGGATGCTTAATGCTTTTCTAACAAGATGTAGAAACAAAACATATACTGACTCCCCTCAAGTAATCAATGGCTAGCCCTCCTGTATTCTCAAATATCATTATATCTTAATTATCATGTTTAATTGTTATTTACCTTACTGCTAGTAAAAAAAAAAAACAAACCCTATATTTTTATACATATGGAAAAGTGGGAGCTCCTTGAAGTTTTGGACTATTATCGTTTACCTCCTTTTTCAAGTGCAAATACATTAAAAATGCAACATAAAGTGGGTTATTTTTTCAACTGAGAGTAAAAATGTTAAGGATAGATTCTGTTGTTTAGTGATCAGCCTGACACAAATGGCAGCAGAGAATAAGTGAAAAAAAAGAAAAATGAAGCTGGATCTCTGTAATTATCTTTTTACTTTCTAATAATAGAGGGATTTTTTTTTTCTAAAATACATTTGAAAGAGTTAATGGAGGAAGATTGCGCCATGTGGGCACTTTCTGTGTACAAAAAGTATCTCAGAAAAGGCACTGTGCATTTGGCTGTTGTATAGGTCACTGAGGTTGTATCTTGTATGTCAACCAGAAGCATTAGCTCTACCAGAATAATTGAAAAGAGGGAAGGTCAAATCATCTCCCTAGCCCCACAGGGCATTCAGGGCAGGTTCAGGATAAATTCATGGACACGGCTAAGCAGCTTCTCTCTTTTGTGAGGGTGTTCTATAGCCTGATCTTTTCAGAAACCATGCTCTTTCTAGCACCCCGTCTTTGTCCATTCTGAGCAGCTTCTGACTTTTCACACTCTTGAACAGAAATGCAGTTCTCTCAGCTGATTAAAAATATGTATGACTAAATAATGTACCTTCTGCTCACAGACTGTATCAAATGAAGAATAAGGAAGAATGATGGCCAATACAAATGCAAAACCCTCTGATTATTTTGATGATCATAGTTTTATGGAATGATAAGTTCAATTGTATTTGTTCTGTTCTATATTACAAAAGGTGTCAGTTCCCAATTTTCTTTGAGAATCTCCTCTTTGTATAATTACAAAGCCTTCATTTCCTGTCATGTAAACTATTACTTCAGTACTAGCACTTCTTCGAAAATTATTTAAGATAGTCAATCATGTTATTCCAAGTAAACATTAAGCTAGGGAACTACATTAGATGCAGCAAAATAAAGCTCATTTGCATTGCATAAATTGTATTAACTAGATAATTGAAAAGCCTTGATACCAAAGAAAGTATTTATTGAAGATGCAGTAATGATCTAAGAAGGAAAGGCATTTTGCAGTGGACAAGTTAGTGCCATTAAGATACTAAACATAAGTGATGTCTCAATCCTGAATATGAAATAGATACACCTGAAAATATTTTAAATGAAAATTTAACATGTCTTAATAGTGCATCTTCAGACAAATGTAGTATTGTGTGCTTGCGAATATGGTTTTCTGTATCTAGAAGTGTTGCACATAGAGCTTATTGTTAGGCATTTTTTTTTGAATTGCACTTACTTAGTTTTCTCTATATTTATTTTCTGACACATAGAGTTTTTAGAAAGTTGCATATTATTTTATTTATCCTTGCCAGTAGTACATACTTGGGACATAGATAGTTAATTGTATAGACAGCAGTATGGAATATGGACCAACAGGCCAACCCAAAACTTAAAATGTTGGCAAGACAAATTTTGGCAGAAGGGGCCATGGCCTTTTCTTCTAATCCTTTACTTCCAACTTGTTTAAAAGAATTTCCTTGACTCCCACAAGTGATGGAATTCCTGGAGTTTTATCATTATCCTCAAATAAAAGAAGCGTTTTTTCTACTAAATTACAATTTTGAATTCAATTTTGTTTTGCTTTTTGCTACTGCTTCACATCTTTATACAATTCCTTACTATTTAATTTGATCTAAAACTTCCTGAATGGAAATCTAAAAGTACTCTGGGCATCATCCTAAAATAAATTTTAATTTTGGGGAAAAAATTAATAATTAAAATGATTTTGGTATTGTTTTGGTTATCAAATATTAAGGATTTGTTAGTATGCCTTTACTCCTTATTTCAGATTAGGATTCAAAATGGGTTATTGATTTAAATTAAGTAAAATTATGTAATGGAACCTAATCTAGACATGCGATTTATAAAGAAATTTGTCTTTTTCTCCTTTTATACGTCACTGAAAAATCACAACAGTCTCTGAGTTTATATGTGTGTTTGTGGACCAGAAAATGCCTCAAATCTGCATTGCATAACTTTCTGTTCTCTCTTTTCTTGCCAGACCCCAAATCTAAAAAACATATTCCTACCTAACAAATGAAATAATTTCTTTTTATAAAAGATATGGGAAGGATCAGTCATTTTAACATATTCTTGAGCTTCCATCCAGATTTCCATCTTTCATAATAGTAAATAACAAAATTAAAATGTTATATGTTTCCTGATTAATCTAGCAAGAATGAAGCAAGAGCGTTTTCCTTAAGACAGTGCAAAAAGTATAGCTATGAGTAAGAAAGAGTCCCTCCCATCAGTCTCTTATTAGTTTCTCAAAAATTTCTCCATTTTGCAGAGTTTCATTTTCTTTTATTTATGTTTAAAGGTAAACATCAAAATTCAAAAGTGGAATTATTATAATTGCTTAAAATAAAACCTTATATGTATTAAGATCTACAACTGCTGAGTACTCTGAGGTCTTCTGATATAAAGTGGAACATGTGATGTCTTTTCAGTTTATTAAATTATGTATCATTTGAAATTTTATTGAAGAGAAGGTCATTATATGTACTCAAAACAAGCCACTTGATAATCTGAGAATGCATTGCTGGTTATACACATTACTAAGATTACTTAATTATATATAACAACAAAATCATCAATGACTAATTGAAATTAATTAATAGAAATTTAGATTTTAGAGTAACTGAATTCATTCATATGCAAACTATAGGAAGATATTTGCTATTAAATATATGTATATACAAACATAATGATATGATATATATATAAATAATACAAATACACATATTTTTAGAATGCTATTTCACAAAAATATTTTGCATAATGTAATTTACTTGTGGATGTAGGTGTGTACATGTCTTTCACTGATATTAACCTTTACTAGTGACATTCAGAAAAGCAGACACATTGTAGTATGTCATTGAAAGATCAAGCAGTGAATAAGAGACAACAATAACTTTATTGTAACTAATGCTTAAGTGGGAATGGACTTGTGGTCACAGACTTTCATTCCAGGTAAGTACCAGAACCACCCCAGAACAATGGTATTAACCTAGAAAATGTATAGGTGGCAGGTAAATGAGCTTTCCAGTGTCCTGAAGACCTAGAGGCAGACAGCTGGAGACAGCTGGTTCTTTCTCTCCTTCAGTTGAAAATGTGACTATGATGCTGAGTTTTGCTCAGGGACCAGAAGTAACTAATATTTCTAAATATTCCCATGAGCACAAGTGCATAGAAGTTCTTCGGAAGGTCAGTAGGACAGCCAGAATTGTCTGCTTATTCAACTGTGGAGAAACTCTGCCTGTTCCCCCTCAGGACATATAGGCGCAAGGGAAATGCCAGAGCCAGAGAAGTGCTGAGACAAGATGCGCTGCTTGCTCTCCAGCTTTACAGTCATCTCACTTCAGCTAAGTCCTGTATCTTTGGCCAAATAAATCAGAAAGTTACATCTGGTCTGTACGTGATCTGTCTCCTCCTGCCAATATACAGCTTAATTAGGATGCCATGCAAGTATAGTCCCAGTGAGGTCTGTGTGCAATAATTAATTTTAAAATGAGTATGTTTTAAAGTGTTTTCAGTTTATGAAACTATAGCATTCTGAGTCATTTTACATATTCAGCAAAATTCTCATTCGTCTAATGAAATGTGTTGTATCATGATAGCTAAGTGATTTAATTCTTAACTAGTTGAAGGTTTTGAAGAAAAGTCTACAAAACTAACTACAAAGATAATACTTTAAATACAATATATATCATTAATGTTCTCACATGGAAATAAGTTACCGTTATGTCCAGAGAACAATGTCATTTTGGAATACAGTTATTATTTCATGAGCAATGGCTGTTTCTAAATTAACTAGTTAAATGGGCCTTGGGTATTTGTAACCTGTTTACTGCAATGCCTTCATCTGTTACTTTGGGAATATGGAAGACATTTTAACCATCTCAGAGCCCAGTGATTTTTGCAGATTCTAAAGAGATATTTGATCTTTGTCGCTCAAAGTGGTTGCAGTGAAAATATCCTTATGGTCATGGTTGCCTCTCTTGATCTGCTTCACACCCTTCTTATTGAAATTTCAAAGACACTTTTTACCCTAAAAATATGATCTTTAAACATCAGTTTTATAGTAAACAATAATTCTATGAAATATACAACCTTTGATGTTATTATTATTGATGATTCTTACTCAAATGCTTAAAAAGATTTTTTTTTTTCCCTAATTTCCTACAGATGCGTATACAACCTCAGAGGTTACTTACATTTGGACATACAATGCGTCTGATTCTGTACAAGTTGCTCCTGATGGCTCTAGGTTAAATCAATATGATCTGCTGGGCCAATCAATTGGGAAGGAGACAATTAAGTCTAGTACAGGTCAGTAAAAAATGTGTCTAAAGAAAAGCCAATTCCTAAGAAAGTTAATGGGTTAAAGCCATTGGAAATGTATCAGTTTGCTTAAAACCTTTTTTCTCTTGAGGTCTAAGAACTAGTAGCATAGATAGTGCTTGGGAGCTTTTTAGAAATTGAGACTTTCAGGCCTGACTCCTACTAAGTCAGGATCTTCTTTATAACAAGATTTTAAGGCGATTCCAAGATGTGCATTAAAGTTTTAAAAAAAACACTGATCTAACTTGTCTTTTGAGACGAGCCAATTTTACCTTATCAGTGTTACAATTTCCCTCATATTCTAATTCCTTTCCCCCTATCCTGCATGAGTTATGACTATTCAATGCTTGATTATAAATAATTACTACTAGCCTCTGTGGGAAAGCTGAAACTCTCCCTAAGAAAACACAGCTGTATGAACTCATGATCTCACATCTGGCAGATGTAAACCCAGAGAGCAGAATGGAAGGTAGCTATGAGGATCAGACAGAACTGACCCCAGTATATTAGAGAAGACATTAAGACTGGTAAATTCAGAATTGGTGATAGGATTAAAATCTGGGCGAAAAGATCAATCTTAGAGATGTGGCCAGAGATCAATACCGCAAAGAGCCTAAGTAGGGCTAGACTGGAAAACAATTAAAGCAAAGGCTTGAGGGTGGTACCAAAAAGGATGAGGAGCTGAGCAACTAAGATAATGTATGTTCAGAGAGCACTTATGAATCCTCTATCCTTTGGTCAGTAAGCATGACCTAGAGAGAAAAATAAAAAACCATACTGTATACAAGCCATGCAAATTCCTTGATCATATAAAAATTTTCTTTTAAATACTATTGCTATGCTAAATGGCATTTTAATGTTATATATTTTCCATGCCATATATGGGATGAATTCTTTGCATTTTTAAATCAGGGACTTTTTTTTTCTCTAATCCCTTCCATTTCCAAAATGTTCAAACTATTGACTACTACAGTTTCTTAAGCTTCTTAAATTTTTCTTCTAGGTGAATATACCGTAATGACAGCTCATTTCCACTTGAAAAGAAAAATTGGATATTTTGTGATTCAGACATATCTGCCTTGCATCATGACTGTCATTCTCTCCCAAGTGTCATTCTGGCTTAACAGAGAATCTGTGCCTGCAAGAACAGTGTTTGGTGAGTGACTAACTACGTACTGTGCTGTACAGCACATTTTGTTTCATGGCATACTTTCAAAAGCATTCTGTCTCTTGATCCTCACCCCAGTAGTTTGTCATGTACAGAGAAGGGAGTATTTGGCTTTGCCTTATAGATGAGGAAACTGAGGCTCAGGAAAGTAAAATACAGAGTCAGTGTCCCATTCTTGACAAGGATATAAACAGTTCTCAAATCTGAAGTATACTATCTTCTTTCTGTTAAATCATTTTGCTTATCAATACTTCATTTCATATTAGTATAAGAAGAATATTTTTAGAGGTTTTAATATAAAGTTCAACAGTACCATATTTCTAAGCTTTTATATTTACTTTATTTGTTGGTTTTTTTTGTTGGTGGGGGGGGATTAGTTTTTAGATAAACAAAGATGACCTTAGTACCTTAAATGAGAGAGAATAAGGGAGGAAGGGGAGGAGAAAGAGAAAGAGATCCCTCATTCCCTATCACTAGTATGTTTAATAACAAAATTAAGTTTCTTGATTTAAAACATGCAGGGAAATTTGGTTACTGCTTTTTAGACATATGAATTAAGATGAGAACATTTTGTAACAAAGTAGGCCACTTTGTGTATTTGGTCCACTCATTCATTTAGGAAGGCTTTACTGAGAATCTGCTGTGGTGGAGAGCACCAGAATAAGCACGAAAGTTAATGCCAACACAAGATGAAAGCATTATAAAAGAGACACATGCAAGCCATTAAAAATATACAGCAGCGTGGAAGTTCCCTAAGAGGGCTGATTAAGTAGCTGAGTTAACATTCAAACTAAGTCTTGAAGGATAAGTAGGAGATTCCCAGATGAATAAGATGGGACAAAAATCCTAGTCAAAAAAGGATGAAGTATGCAGTAATATAACAGGATGAAAGGACATAGTGTATTCAGTGACAGTGAGCTGTTTCAGCGTCAGTGGATATGCATACAGATAGAAATGTAGTTTGAGGCCTAGATGAGACATCCTTGTAGGCCATGTTAATATAATGTAACTATGTCTTATAGACTATAGTGTTTTGAGACCCTGGACATGTGTAAAGCTCTTAGAACAATGCCTGGCATTTAATACATGCTATGTAACTATTAGCTGTTCTTATTATCAGTGGTGAAAAATCAATTTTAGTCTCAATATTAGAAATGAATAATTTAAAAGAAAATTTCATTTATAATGGTGCCCAAAATAATAAAATATCTAGAAACAAATGTGACCAAGTAGGTAAAAACTTGTCCACTAAGAACTATAAAACTTTGCTGAAATATACTAAAGTAGACCTAACTAAATGGAAAGATATCTCATATTTTTTTTTTTGGAAGATAGTACCATTAAGATAGGAATTATCCCCAAAGCAATCTATAGATTCAATACCTGTAAGAAATCCAGTGGCTTTTTGGGGCAGAAATGTCAATCCTCAAATTCATGTGAAATTGCAAATGGCTCCAAATAGCCAAAACAGTATCAATAAAGAAAAAAGTTGCTGAACTCATACTACCCAGCTTCAAAGCCTAGTAGAAAGCTACATTAATCAAAACACTGTGGTAGTGTCATAAGGATGGACATGTAGACCAATGGAATAAAACTGAGTCCAGAAACAAACAACTATGACTAATGAATTTTCAGTAGGGGTACCAAGACCCTTCTGTGGGGAAATAGTATTCTTTTTACCAAATGGTGCTGGGACAGCTGGATGACCACCAGGTGCAAAGGAATGAAGATGGAGTCCCACTTCACTCCTTGACACAACAATTAAACAGGTATAAAACGTTCATGTAAAACTGAGAATTGTAAAACTATTAGAAGACAATACAGGGTCTATTAGAAGAAAATGCCAGATAAGTCTTTATGAATTTGGATCTTAACAGTGGATTCTTAGATTTGACATCAAAATCATGGGTAACAAAGAAAAACAGATAAAGTGAATTTCACTAAGATTGAAAACTTTTGTATCTCAAACATCATCAAAAATATGAAAAGACAACTTACATTTGGGAGAAAAAAATTGCATTTCATACATCTGATAAGGGTTTAATATCCTGAGTAAATAAGGAATTCTTACAACTCAAAAACAAAATGACCAAAACCATGATTTTAGGAAATGGACAAGAAACTCAAATGGACTTTTTTCTAAACAAAATGTACAAATGGCAAACAAACACAAGTAATAATGTACATCATTGTATTTTAAGGAAATGCAAATAAAAGCAACAATAAAATACATATTATACATACTGCTGCTGCTGCTGCTGCTGTCACTTCAGTCGTGTCCGACTCTGTGTGACCCCATGGACGGCAGCCCACCAGGCTCCCCTGTCCCCAGGATTCTCCAGGCAAGAACACTGGAGTGGGTTGCCATTTCCTTCTCCCATGCATGAAAGTGAAAAGTGAAAGTGAAGTCACTCAGTCGTATCCGACTCTTCGCGACCCCATGGACCGCAGCCTACCAGGCTCCTCCACCCATGGGATTTTCCAGGCAAGAGTACTGGCATAGCCATAATAATGAATAAACCAAAAGAAAAAAGGGACTTAAGTACTGGTGAGAAAGAAGAAAAACAGAAACTCTCATAAATTGCAAGGGGAGTATAAAAAGGTGTAGCTTCTGTGGACAGTTGTTTGGAGGTTCCTCAAAAAGTTGAACATAGAATTAACATATGATCCAACAATTTCACCTCTAGGTATTACCTAAGATTAATGAAAGCATGTTTATACAAAAACTTGTACACAGATGTTTATAGCAACATTATTCGTAATAATCAAAAGATAGAAACACTCCAAATATCCTTTGTAGATGAATGGATAACCAAAATATAGTATATACTTACAGTAGAATAGCAGTCGCCTATCAGTCAGTCAGTCAGTCAGTCAGGTCAGTTGCTTAGTTGTGTCTGACTCTTTGCGACCCCATGCACTGCAGCACACCAGGCCTCCCTGTCTGGCACCAACTCTTGGAGTTTACTCAAACTCATGTCCATTGAGTTGGTGATACCATCTAACCACCTCATCCTCCGTCATCCCCTTCTCCACCTGCCTTCAATCTTTCCCAGCATCAGCGTCTTTTCAAATGAGTCAGTTCTTCGCATCAGACGACCAAAGTATTGGAGTTTCAGCTTGAACATCGGTCCTTCCATAGAAGATTCAGGACTGGTTTCCTTTAGGATGGACTGGTTGGAATTTTTTGCTCTCCAGGGGAATCTCAAGAGTCTTCTCCAACACCACAGTCCAAAAGCATCAATTCTTTGGCACTCAGCTTTCTTTATACCCTAACTCTCACATCCATATATGACCACTGGAAAAACCAAAGCCTTGACTAGACAGACTTTGTTGACAAACTAATGTCTCTGCTTTTTAATATGCTATCTACATTGGTCGTAACTTTTCTTCTAAGGAACAAGCGCCTATTAATTTCATGGCTGCAGTCACGATCTGCAGTGATTTTGGAGCCCCCCAAAATAAAGTCTGTCACTGTTCCTGCTGTTTCCCCATCTATTTGCCACGAAGTGATGGGACCAGATGCCATATTTTAGTTTTCTGAATATTGAGTTTTAAGCCAACTTTTTCACTCTCCTCTTTCACTTTCATCAAGAGGCTCTTTAGTTCCTCTTCACTTTCTGCCATAAATGTGGTGTCATCTGCATATCTGAGGTTACTGATATTTCTCCTGGCAATCATGATTCCAGCTTGTGCTTCATTCAGCCCAGCGTTTCTCATGATGTATTCTGTATATAAGTAAAATAAACAAGATGACAATATACAGCCTTGACATATTCCTTTTCCTATTTGGAAACAGTCTATTGTTCCATGTCCAGTTCTAACTATTGCTTCCTGACATGCATACAGATTTCTTAAGAGGAAAGTCAGTTCAGTTCAGTTCAGTCACTCGATCGCGTCCAACTCCTTGTAACCCCATGAATTGCAGCACTCCAGGCCTCCCTGTCCATCACCAACTGCCAGAGTTCACTCAAACTCAGGTCCATCGAGTCGGTGATGCCATCCAGCCATCTCATCCTCGGTCGTCCCCTTTTCCTCCTGCCACCAATTCCTCCCAGCATCAGAGTCTTTTCCAGTGAGTCAGATCTTCACATGAGGTGGCCAAAGTACTGGAGTTTCAGGTTTAGCATCATTCCTTCCAAAGAACACCCAGGGCTGATCTCCTTTGGAATGTACTTGTTGGATCTCGTTGCAGTCCAAGGGACTCTCAAGAGTCTTCTCCAACACCGCAGTTCAAAACCATCAATTCTTTGGCACTCAGCTTTCTTCACAGTCCAACTCTAACATCCATATGTGACCACTGGAAAAAACATAGCCTTGACTAGATGGACCTTTGTTGGCAAAGCAATGTCTCTGCTTTTGACTATACTATTTAGGTTGGTCATAACTTTTCTTCCAAGGAGTAAGCGTCTTTTAATTTCATGGCTGCAGTCACCATCTGCAGTGATTTTGGAGCCACGATAAATAAAGTCTGACACTGTTTCCACTGTTTCCCCAATTATTTGCCATGAAGTGATCATGGCATCCGGTCCCATCACTTCATGGCTTTTTAGTTCCTCTTCACTTTCTGCCACAAGGGTGGTGCCATCTGCATATCTGAGGTTATTGATATTTCTCCTGGCAATCGTGATTCCAGCTTGTGCTTCTTCAAGCCCAGCATTTTTCATGACGTAATCTGCATATAGGTTAAATAAGTAGGGTGACAGTATACAGCCTTGACATACTCCTTTTCCTATTTGGGAAAAATCCATTGTTCCATGTCCAATTCTAACTGTTGTTTCCTGACCTGCATATAGGTTTCTCAAGAGGCAGGTCAGGTGGTGTGGTATTCCCATCTCTTTCAGAATTTTCCACAGTTTATTGTGTTCCACACAATCAAAGGCTTTGGCATAGTCAATAAAACAGAAATAGATGTTTTTCTGGAACTCTCTTGCTTTTTCCATGATCCAGCAGATGTTGGCAATTTGATCTCTGGTTCCTCTGCCTTTTCTAAAACCGGCTTGAACATCAGGAAGTTCCTGGTTCACATATTGTTGAAGCCTGGCTTGAAGAATTTTGAGCGTTACTTTACTAGCATGTGAGATGAGTGCAATTGTGTGGTAGTTTGAACATTCTTTGGTATTGCCTTTCTTTGGGATTGGAATGAAAACTGACTTTTTCAAGTCCTGTGGCCACTGCTGAGTTTTCCAAATTTGCTGGCATATTGAGTGCAGCACTTTCACAGCATCAACTTTCAGGATTTGAAATAGCTCAACTGAAATTCCATCACCTCCACTAGCTTTGTTCATAGTGATGCTTTCTAAAGCCCACTTTACTTCACATTCCAGGATGTCTGGCTCTAGGTGAGTGATCACACCATCGTGATTATCTTGGTCGTGAAGATCTTTTTTTGTGAAGAGGAAAGTCAAGTGGTCTGGTATTCCTATCTTTTGAAGAATTTTCCACAGTTTGTTGTGGTCCGCACAGTAAAAGGCTCTGGCATAGTTAATAAAGCAGAAATAGATTTTTTTTCTGGAACTCTCTTGCTTTTTTGATGATCCAGCAGATGTTGGCAATTTGATCTCTGGTTCCTCTACCTTTTGTAAAACCAGCTTGAACATCTGGAAGTTCATGGTTCACATATTGTTTAAGTCTGGCTTGGAGAAGTTTAAGCATTACTTTACTAGCGTGTGAGATGAGTGCAGTTGTCGGGTAGTTTGAGCATTCCTTGGCATGACCTTTTTTTGGGATTATAACAAAAACTTACATTTTCCAGTCCTGTGGCCACTGTTGAGTTTTCCAAATTTGCTGGCATATTGAGTGCAGCACTTTCACAGCATCATCTTTCAGGATTTGAAATAGCTCCACTGGAATTCCATCACCTCCACTAGCTTTGTTTGTAATGATGCTTCCCAAGGCCCTCTTGACTTCCCATTTTAGGATGTCTGTCTCTAGGTGAGTGATCATACCATCATGATTATCTGGATCATGAGGATCTTTTTTATACAATTCTGTTTGTTCTTGGCACCACTTAATATCTAATGCTTCTGTTAGGTCCATACCATTTCTGTCCTTTATTGTGCCCATCTTTGTATGAAATGTTTCCCTGGTATCTCTAATTTTCTTGAAGAGATCTCTAGTCTTTCCCATTCTGTTTTTTTTTTTTTTCCCTATATTTCTTTGTACTGATCACTGAGGAAGGCTTTTTTATCTCTTCTTGCTATTCTTTGGAACTGTGCATTCAAATGGTATATCTTTCCTTTTCTCCTTTGCTTTTTGCTTGTCTTCTTTTTACAGCTATTTGTAAGGCCACCTCAGATGGACATTTTGCATTTTTGCATTTCTATTTTTGGAAGATGGTCTTGATCCCTCTCTACTTTACAATGTCATTAACCTCCATCCATAGTTCATCAGGCACTCTGTCTATCAGATCTAGTCCCTTAAATCTATTTCTCATTTCCACTGTATAATTGTAAGGCATTTGATTTAGGTCATATCTGAATGGTTTAGTGGTTTTCCCTATTTTCTTCAATTTAAGTCTGAATTTGTCTATAAGGGTTTCATGATCTGAGCCACGGTCAGCTCCAGGTCTTATTTTTGCTGACTGTATCCAGCTTCTCCATCTTTGGCTGCAAAGAATATAATCAATCTGATATTGGTGTTGGCCATCTGGTGATGTTCATGTGTAGAGTGTTCTCTTCTGTTGTTGGAAGAGGGTGTTTGCTCTGACCAGTGCATTGTCTTGGTAAAACTCTATTAGTCTTTGCCCTGCTTCATTCTGTACACCAAGGCCAAATTTGCCTATTATTCCAGGTGTTTCTTGACTTCATATTTTTGCATTTCAGTCCCCTATAATGAAAAGGACATCTTTTTTGGTGTTAGTTCTAGAAGGTCTTGTATGTCTCCATAGATCCCTTCAACTTCAGTTTCTTCAGCATTTAGAAATGATTAAATATTGATAAGATGCTACAGCATGAATGAATCCCAAAAACATTATGTTAATTGAAAGAGAGTGGATGAAAAGTGTCACATATTTTTTTCTTCCTTTCATATGAATTATCCAACATAGGCAAACCCAAGAAGCAGTTTTGTAGTTGCCAGCAGGTGGATACAGGGTAAAATGGGTTGTATTACATAGTAAGAACTGGGTGTCCCAGGGTGCTAGAACTATTTTGAAACTAGATAGAGGTGGTAGTTGCAGAACACTGTGAATGAGTAAATACCTCTGAATTGTACACTTTAAAATGGTTAATTGTATATTATGTGACTTTCATCTCCATAAAACATTCTTTAAGTCATGGCTTGGAAAAGAAGCAGCACTGAATGAGCACCTCAAGAATTTCTGAGGATTTAGACATCTTAGATACCTATTTCAAAATTTGCCAGTTATTGAAACAAGGACATAAAAATGGATGTGGCCAAAAATATGAGAAAATTTCGATTTGAATGGCTTGAAAAGCGATATTACATGATTTCAGAGCACAAATAATGGCCAAAATACATTTTTAGAAAAATTACATAATAATTAAAAACAGAAAGGAAATGATTAGGATAGAACCGATTTTCCAGGAAGATCTAAATTTATATGTAAATATACAGCATATTAAATGAAATTAAATAATGAAATATTCATTTAATAAATATTGTAAGGAAAATAAAATACTGCATTGTGGTAAATAAAGACAGATTTCATAGCATAAATCACATAGATGCATTCAGTAAAAACATGCAAATAGAAGACTACCTAAGTATAGAAAAGAGATGAATAGGTGAATAAATATTTAATTTTTAATCAACAGAATGTGTTAGGATCAAGGCTGTTAGGTTCAACTGTAACAAATATGCAAAATTTTCAAAAGATTGGTTATAAAAATAACATATAAAGTTAAAAATCCAGGCTATATTTGAATTCTTAAATTTTATATGAATGGTTAACAATAGACATTTTCATGTAAATGTAAACTGTTAGATGGTAAAAGCATTCTTAGTATTATCTCTATGAGTTACTCTGTGTAAAGCTTGTGATAAATATAATTCCATGTGGGTATACGTGTGTGTGTGTGTGTGTGTGTGTGTGTGTGTGTGTGTGTGTGTGTGTGTGTGTGTGAGTCACTCAGTTGTGTCCAACTCTTTGCAACCCCATGGACTCCTGCCTGCCAGGTTCTTCTGTCCATGGAATTCTCCAGGCAAGAATACTGGAGTGGGTTGCCATTCTCTTCTCCAGGATGTCTTCCCAGGGGTTGAATCTGGGGCTCTTGCATTGCGGGCAGATTCTTTTCTGTAAAGCCTACAGGGAAGTACTACATGTATATGTGTGTACAAGTAAACAATAAAAGTCCTGTGTTCTGTCCAGAATGATACTTGAAGCCTGTCAGCCTCCTATTCTCATTCCATCCTTCACTTCACCCTTCATCTTTCTGCCTCCTTTTGAGTCTTAATATCATCTGATGATGATGCCCAGCAGTTACCTAAGCAAGTATCTGTCCTCCCCAAATGTCTCTGTCTAAGTCCACAGCCAGGTCCACAGCCAGGTCTACAAGGTCTGCAAACTGATGATGATCATCTGCTCTCCTCCTGCCTCCGGAGCTTTTTTTTTTTTTTTTTTTTTTTTGATGGATAAAGTTAAAAAACAAACAAAAAATCCCCACTGTTACACAGTTGAGAAATTAATATGCGCTTGGAGATACAAATTTCTCAACTTTTGAGGTCTGGCTTCATGCCATGAATAAAAAAAAAATAGCAAACAAGACAGCAGGTAGAGGAGTTGAGATTAAAATGTGCACAATTCTGATATTAGAATCGTTGCTCCATTGTATTGGTATTGCATTTATTTTGTGGTTGTAGAGGCAGCTTGATATTTTTCAAAGCTATTTCTTCAAAGGCTCTGCCCACATATCTTGCAACCATAGGTGATGAAAGCCTCCTTTGACCTTCTCTGAGTGCTCTTGCCCAATTCATTCAATACCAACACTTACTGACTACTTATTTATCACATGGTTCTAGATGCTTGGGGTATTCTTGAACAAAAAAACAAACAAAACTCCCTTCATGATGAGACAGTTGCCCTCTGTTGCCACTGGTATGAGAAAGCACTTGGGAAATTTTCAACCTTAAACCTCAGGTTTTATGCTTTCAAGGCTCTGGTGACTAAGAAGTATATCTGCAAGTACAAAACTCATTTTGTATTTGTGTAAACATATAGCTTATTTTGTGAAATTGTGGCTTCTTGTCTTTTCAGTTTCTTAACATCTGTCAAGACTTCCTATAAATAAGAATAATCATGAGTTTACAATTATTATTTGTATATTAGAAGCCAAATCATTTTTCACATTTCTGAGTAAGTTTATCTATGAATATATGACTATACTGTGGCTCAGCTGGTAAGGAGACCTGGATGAGATCCTTGGCTTGGGAAGATCCCCTGGAAAAGGGAGTGGCTACCCACTCCAGGCTTCAGCAATATGTGAACCATGAACTTCCAGATGTTCAAGCTGGTTTTAGAAAAGGCAGAGCAACCAGAGATCAAATTGCCAGCATCTGCTGGATCATGGAATAAGCAAGAGAGTTCCAGAAAAACATCTATTTCTGCTTTATTGACTATGCCAAAGCCTTTGACTGTGTAGATCACAATAAACTGTGGAAATACCAGAGCACCTGACCTGCCTCTTGAGAAAGCTATATGCAGGTCAGGAAGCAACAGTTAGAACAGACATGGAACAACAGACTGGTTCCAAATAGGAAAAGGAGTACATCAAGGCTGTATATTGTCACTCTACTTATTTAACTTATATGCAGAATACATAATGAGAAACACTGGGCTGGAAGAAGCACAAGCTGGAATCAAGATTACTGGGAGAAATATCAATAACCTCAGATATGCAGATGACACCACCCTTATGGCAGAAAGTGAAGAGGAACTCAAAAGCCTCCTGATAAAAGTGAAAGAGGAGAGTGGAAAAGTTGGCTTAAAGCTCAACATTCAGAAAGATCATGGCATCTGGTCTCATCATCACTTCATGGCAAATAGATGGGGAAACAGTGGAAATAGTCTCAGACTATTTTTTGGGGCTCCATCACTGCAGATGGTGATTGCAGCCATGAAATTAAAAGACGCTTACTCCTTGGAAGAAAAGTTATGACTAACCTAGATAGCATATTGAAAAGCACAAATATTACTTTGCCAATAAAGGTCCATCTAGTCAAGGCTATGTTTTTTTCCAGTGGTCATGTATCGATGTGAGAGTTGGACTGTGAAGAAAGCTGAGCGCCGAAGAATTGATACTTTTGAGCTGTGGTGTTGGAGTAGACTCTTGAGAGTTCCTTGGACTGTAAGGACATCCAACCAGTCCATCCTAAAGAGATCAGTTCTGGGTGTTCATTGGAAGGGCTGATCCTGAAACTCCAATATTTTGGCCACATTATACGAAGAGCTGACTCATTAGAAAAGACCTTGATGCTAGGAGGGATTGGGGGCAGGAGGAGAAGGTGACGACAGAGGATGAGATGGCTGGATGGCATTACCAACTCGATGGACATGAGTTTGGGTAAACTTTGGGAGTTGGTGATGGACAGGAAGGCCTGGCGTGCTGCGATTCATGGGGTCGCAAAGAGTCGGATGCAAGTAGGCGACTGAACTGACTGACTGACCCACTCCAGTATTCTGGCCTGGATAATTCCATGGTCTATAAAATCCATGGGGTTGCAAAGAATCAGACACAGCTGAGCTACTTTCACGTTCTTTTTCTTTCATAGGCGTATATAAATGACTTTATATGTAAGAAATATGTCCTGGTATTTTCACCTTAATATTGCATTCAGTATGGAATAGAGGGTTTTTTTCCATCTAGAACCAAATAACAAATATATGTTAGGGTATATGTTTGGTAAATGTGTACAGGGAGTTCAAATGCTAAAACTTCAGAGTTTTCACTGATGAAAGTGAAAGAGGAGAGTGAAAAAGTTGGCTTAAAGCTCAACATTCAGAAAATGAAGATCATGACATCCAGTCCCATCACTTCATGGGAAATAGATGGGAAAAGAGTGGAAACAGTGTCAGACTTTATTTTTGGGGGCTCCAAAATCACTGCAGATAGTGACTGCAGCCATGAAATTAAAAGACGCTTACCCCTTGGAAGAAAAGTTATGACCAACCTAGATAGTATATTCAAAAGCAGAGACATTACTTTGCCAACTAAGGTCCGTCTAATCAAGGCTATGGTTTTTCCTGTGGTCATGTATGGATGTGAGAGTTGGACTGTGAAGAAGGCAGAGTGCCGAAGAATTGATGCTTTTGAACTGTGGTGTTGGAGAAGACTCTTGAGAGTCCCTTGGACTGCAAGGAGATCCAACCAGTCCATTCTGAAGGAGATCAGCCCTGGGATTTCTTTGGAGGGAATGATGCTAAAGCTGAAACTCCAGTACTTTGGCCACCTCATGCGAAGAGTTGACTCATTGGAAAAGACTCTGATGCTGGGAGGGGTTGGAGGCAGGAGGAGAAGGGGACGACAGAGGATGAGATAGCTGGATGGCATCACTGACTTGATGGACGTGAGTCTGAGTGAATTCCGGGAGTTGGTGATGGACAGGGAGGCCTGGCGTGCTGCGATTCATGGGGTCGCAAAGAGTTGGACATGACGGAGTGACTGAACTGAACTATCTTCCTCTCTTATATGAATTTTGGAATAATTAAACCTCCAAAAGGGATATGGTTGGATTGCTCATGTTTCTACTTAGATCACACATTTCTATGACTCAGTTTGACTTATATATCAGAGAATCCAAAGTATGTCTTATATGAGAAATTTTTTTCCATGTGAAAGTAATCCTCAAGTAAATGCTACAAGACTGATATGGTTAACACCAGAGGCATCCGGCAGTCAGTTTATTTTTCTTTTTCTTCTTTTATATCCTTAGCATGGAGTTTTGCTTCTTGAGTCAAAAAGGTTGTTGGTGGTGCAGGTGTCACATTCATATCCAGGAAACAGGAAGATGTAAGAAAAAAGGGCAAAAGGCATCTTCTAGCTCTGTGTTTGCAATTAATGAGCTTTCCCAGAAGTCCCTTCAAATAATCTCTATTCATATACTTTTAGTCTAACTTGGTCTCGTAAACAGAGAGTCAGAGAAATTGTCACCCTGAATAAATTAAGTGTTCTAATATGGATTGACTAAATATAAGATAGGCAGCGAGTGGTTTCTACTACAATAGGAAAAAAAAATATGTTTCCTATGAAGATCATGAAATGATTGAGAGTACATATTTTGGACCAGAGCATAGGCTTATTTCATTTTACTGTGCTTTGCTTTATTGTACTTTGCAGATGTTGCATTGTTTACAATTTTGAAGGTTTATGGCAACCTTGCATGACACAAGTCCCTTGGTGACATCTCTGCAGCAGTGTCTGCTCACTTTGTGTCACATTTGGGTAATTTGTACTGTATTTCAAACTTTATTATTATTATTGTTATGGTGATCTGTGATCAGTGTTCCTAGATGTTACTATTGTAAAAAGATTACAATTCACTGAGGGCTCAGATGATGCTTAGCACTTTCTAGCAATAGTATTTTTAACCTAAGACATTGCTCTCCTGGTGGCTCAGTGGTAAAGAATCTGCCTACCAATGCAGGAAACTTGGGTTCTATCCCTGGGTTGGGAAGATCCCCTGGAGAAGGAAATGGCAACCGACTTCAATATTCTTGCCTGGAAAATCCCATGGAAAGAGGAGACTGGAGGGCTATAGTCCATGGGGTCATGAAAGATTTGGACATGAGGAGAGATGGGATTAATAGACCACCTGACCTGCCTCTTGAGAAATCTGTATGCAAATCAGGAAGCAACAGTTAGAACTGGACATGGAACAACAGACTGGTTCCAAATAGGAAATGGAGTACATCAAGGTTGTATATTGTCACCCTGCTTATTTAACTTCTATGCAGAGTACATCATGAGAAACGCTGGACTGGAAGAAATACAAGCTGGAATCAAGATTGCCGGGAGAAATAGCAATAACCTCAGATATGCAGATGACACCACCTTTATGGCAGAAAGCAAAAAAGAACTAAAAGCCTCATGATGAAAGTGAAAGAGGAGAGTAGAAAAGTTGCCTTAAAGCTCAACATTCAGAAAACGAAGGTCATGGCATCTGGTCCCATCACTTCATGGGAAATAGATGGGAAACAGTGGAAACAGTGTCAGACTTTATTTTTGGGGGCTCCAAAATCACTGCAGATGGTAACTGCAGCCATGAAATTAAAAGATGCTTACTCCTTGGAAGAAAAGTTATGACCAACCTAGATAGTATATTCAAAAGCAGAGACATTACTTTGCCGACTAAGGTCCATCTAATCAAGGCTATGGTTTTTCCTGTGGTCATGTATGGATGCGTGTTGGACTGTGAAGAAGGCAGAGCGCCAAAGAATTGATGCTTTTGAACTGTGGTGTTGGAGAAGACTCTTGAGAGTCCCTTGGACTGCAAGGAGATCCAACCAGTCCATTCTGAAGGAGATCAGCCCTGGTATTTCTTTGGAAGAAATGATGCTAAAGCTGAAACTCCAGTACTTTGGCCACCTCATGCGAAGAGTTGACTCATTGAAAAAGACTCTGATGCTGGGAGGGATTGAGGGCAGGAGGAGAAGGGGATGACAGAGGATGAGATGGATGGATGGCATCACTGACTCAATGGACATGAGTCTGAGTGAACTCCAGGAGTTGGTGATGGACAGGGAGGCCTGGCATGCTGCAATTCATGGGGTCACAAAGAGTTGGACATGACTGAGCGACTGAACTGAACTGAACTGAACTGAGTGATTAAACAAAAACAAATACTATTACTCACTTAAAAGACTATAGTATAGTATAAATATAACTTTTATAGGCACGGCAAAACCAGAAATTCCATGTGACTTGTTTTATTGTGATACACACTTTTTGTGGTGGTCTTGAACTAAACCTGTAATATCTCCAAGGAATGCTTGTATCTTGGTTCAAAATCTGACAGTACTATTACCAAATTAGGAAAGTTATGGAAAGTCTTTTTAACCTCTTTGTACCTTAATTTTGTAGCTCTGTAGAAATAGAATTATAGTATCTACCTCATGAGATAGTTTAGGGAATTAACACACCCACAAATATATTCATAAACACACAGAACACTTAGAACAATTCTGACATACAGTAAATTCTATGAAGTCATTGCTATTATTGTTACTATTTATTGTGTAATACTTCTCTCCTTCATATCAGTAAATATGTAAAGAGTCATCAGCTCTTGCTTTAGCTTAGGCTCAATATCACAAGATGGCATGTTTCAGGATTTACGAACTCTATAAATCTTTAGGAAAGACCTATCTGGGCAATAATCCAGCTTCTTTGACATTCATGTCATCAGTGTTTAGTTGTTTGAAGGGAATTTCAGAATTTTTGATATTCCTGTATTTAAGTGAAATATGCCAGTGTGTGTTCAGTTTTTTAATCAAATCTCCTTTATTTTGGTATAATGAAATGCAAGTCAAGCTGATTTAAGCCTCTGTTAACTTCATTATTAATTAATCATGAGCTTGTACAGATATCCACAGGACATACAGTTGAAGATGTGGATCAAGTCCCATAATTGAGTCTTACTGGTTAGTAAGTTACATAGATCACATTCTTATCCCTGGTACAATCATCATGGACAGATTGACACCCCTCCTCTACCCTCCCCTTCCCCTGGCATCCACTTGGCTTCCTTCTTATTTCATGAATATGCCAGTCATTCACCTCAAAGGTTTATCTTTTCCCTCTGCTTGAATTTCTCTTTTCCCAAATGGCTAATTCCTTCATCTCATTCAGGCTTTGTCTTAACTGTCATCTTTGTGAAGAGACCTCACTGACAGCTTAAAATTGTGAACTACTTCCCAATCCCGACTCTTCTGCTTGCACTGGTCCTGTTCCTTGTTTTTCTCCATTGCCCATATCATCTTCCAGTATCTTATAGAAAAATACATTTTTGTTTAGTTTGTCTCTCCCACAAGAATTTAAATTTCAAGAGGGCAGTTATTTTTACCTGTTTTTAAACTGATAGACAATTAAGTAGATTACACTGAGGCAATAGGTAAAGGGAAGACGGTTTAGATAGATAGAATGTTGTTGCTGTTGTTTAGTTGCTCAGTTGTGTTTGATTCTTTACAACCCGACTCCTCCGTCCATGGGATTACCCAGGCTAGAATACTGGTGGGGATTGCCATTTCCTTCTCCAACAGATCTTTTCAGTGCAGGGATCGAAGTCTCCTGCATTTGGCAGGCAGATTCTTTACTACTGAGCTACCAGGGAAGCCCAGATAGATAGATATAAATACATTTGTGAGTTCAGTGAGAGTTAGGTTAGCAAAGCAATATAGACTAAAAGTGTAAGTAGGCTACTTTCCTAATTTTTAAATTAAGGAATCAGAGTGCTGTTTTCAAAAGAAGGTTGCATGGGTTCAGGGGAAAAAATAAACAAGTAAAACTTACCATTACAATAGGTTAGCCAACATTCATTGTCACTATTCAGTGGGCTAAAGCCCCTAGACTTTCAATCCAGGTGTAGTAATCATGTACTAGAAGCTGAAAGCAAAGGCTTTACCTCTCTTTAGCTATGGTTAAAATCCAATATTAACAATATATATTATAAAACAAATCTTAAATATCTAATTATCAGATTATTTTGAATTATCAATATATCTGCTTTCTTCATATTTTTATCAATATCATCTCTAGTTTTTTCCCTCCCCTCCCCCTTGCTTACATTCCCTTTGTCCTGTTTACCTCATCATTGTCTAATTCCCCATAGGTCTCAACATTAGTCCTACTCTGGGGGATTTCTTCCCTCTACCAGCATGCCCAACAAGCTATTAATATTAGAATTATCTTCTTTTGGAGCTGGAATTGGTGAGTGAAAAATGCTTCTTCATTTAATCCAGGAAAGTTATATAGAAAGTGGGTTCTGTGTACTTATATGAAACACATACTATAGGCAACCAAAAAAAAAAAGGCAGATAAGAACATTCCACTTCAACTTTTAAGAAACCAGTCACCTACTGGGTAGAAAGTCAATTAATAATGAGTTTGTTGTAGTTTAATAAAGAGATAATCATGATCTGAAGTAATCAATATAGTAATAAAGCAACTAATAAAAATAAATTTATTAAATAAAACAACTAATAATGTTGAGTGCTTAAATACCTGTTTGAAAGACCATTGCACCAGGAAGGAAGAAAGCTTCTGCCAGGTCCTGATTCCACTTCTGGATTAAACAAGCATGTAACCTCTCTGAAGTCTAGATTTTCTCCATTATAAATAGATGTAAAATTTATGCTGTCTACCTCACTGGGATGCTAACAGGATCCCTAAAACAATATGTGTACAGATTTTATTAAATCTTAAAGTGAACATGTACTTTTATTGTTTTATATATAGCAAGCCTGAGTACTTTCTAAGAACCAAGGATACTGTAGAATGTGGTATAAATCCAAGTGGTCTATGGATCAAGGCATGCAGGAATAGAAAAGAGAATTCCATAAGAACTGAGCAATAAATCCAAGCAAAGAGGAAGTTAAACTAATGAAAACAGAGAGCAGAATTGTGGTTGCCAGGGGATAGGGGCCTAGGGAGAGGCTGAGAGGAGGGTACAAGCTTTCAGTTACAGATGGAGAAGGTCTGAGGATCTAACATATAACATGATGACTA
Source organism: Ovis aries (assembly GCF_016772045.2). NCBI lineage: Eukaryota > Metazoa > Chordata > Mammalia > Artiodactyla > Bovidae > Ovis > Ovis aries. The sequence goes on along the minus strand of NC_056059.1, from coordinate 65,569,100 downwards.
TAGTTGATAACACTTGCGTAACTGAAATTTGCTAAGAGAATTGAACCTGTGTCTTCATCAAAAAGAAAGAAAAACGGTAAATATGTGAGATGAGTTAAAGTAACTCCATGGTGGGGATCCTTTCATAATGTATATCATTTCATCCCACTGTACACTTTAAATATATGACAATTTTACTTTCCAGTTACACCATAATAAAGCTGAAAAAAGTTAACAAGAGAGAAAAATCATAAACTCATCTAGATGCAGCTTCAGCCTATTTAGGCTAAAGAATTAGGGCAGCCTTAGAAGGAGACATGGATAGTTTTAATTGGGAAGCGGGGATCGAGTGGCAGCGGGAGTAGAATGCCTGGGTGGTTGCAGGATGCGAAACCAATACACAGAAAGCCTGTGCAGGGTGAATACAGCCTCTGCAAAACTCGTTCCAAATCTCTGTCTTCCACAAGGCATGGGCTGTGGAGTGCTAACAGGAGGCACACCTGGCATCCCAGAATTGACTTTGGCACAAGGTAGCACATGCTAATCAGCAAGCTGCCAGCCCACCAGCCGCCTTCCTCCCCGCTGTCAGAGATTCATCCAGTCAGCCACTGCCAATTAGGAAAGTGACTGAAGAAAAATACATTAATAAGCCATGGCAAGGAAACTTCGAAAGCCTTGCTGGGCCTAGACTAGGGCTGGGTTTAGAAGTTGTTTCAGGAAAATAGGTAGCCTGCTTCAGTGTAATTGGGGAGAATAAATTATTATTAAGTGCACAGGAAGGGAATGAAAAGTATATGCTGTTATTTTGTCAGTGAATTTTTTAAGATTTTTTTTCAGGACATGCAGATATCACTTCAAGTCAGTTATGACCATTCAAGTTATAAGGGCAGATTATCCAATCATATTTCTGATACTGAAATCTATGTGGTCATAGTGATGAGAAAAAAAAAATTAAATAGTGTTTAGAGCACCTCTATTGATGCTTTTGAACTGTGGTGTTGGAGAAGACTCTTGAGAGTCCCTTGGACTCTCAGAATGGACTTCAGTTCATTCTGAAGGAGATCAGCCCTGGGATTTCTTTGGAAGGAATGAAATTTCAGCTAAAGCTGAAACTCGAGTACTTTGGCCACCTCATGGGAAGAGTTGACTCATTGGAAAAGACTCTGATGCTGGGAGGGATTGGGGGCAGGAGGAGAAGGGATGACAGAAGATGAGATGGCTGGATGGCATCACTGACTCGATGGACGTGAATCTGAGTGAACTCCAGGAGTTGGTGATGGACAGGGAGACCTGGCGTGCTGCGATTCATGGGGTCGCAAAGAGTCGGACACGACTGAGTGACTGAACTGAACTGATGGGTCATATACTGTGTTAGATATTTCTGATGTAATCAGTATTTAATTCTGAAAAAAGTATCCCCAGCTAAGAAAGTGATTATCCTCACTTTCTAGACAAGAACTTTGAAACCTGTAAGTATTAGATTACTCCATTATCAGACAGCAGGTCAGTAGCAAAGAAAGAATTCGACCTTACAGCTCTCTCACTCACATGCTCTCACTTTTTCTTTTGTTGTTGATTTGCCAAGTCATGTCTGACTCTTTGAGACCCTATGGACTGCAGCACGCTAAGCTTTCCTGTCCTTCACCATCTCCTGGAATGTGCCCAAGTTCATGTCCATTGAATCGGTGATGCTATCCAACCATCTCATCCCCTGTTTTGCACTTCTCCTACCTTCAATCTTTCCAAGCATCAAGATATTTTCCAGTGAGTCAGCTGTTTGAATCAGGTGGCAAAGTATTGGAGCTTCAGCTTCAGCATCAGTCCTTCCAAAGAGTATTCAGGGTTGATTTCCCTCAAGATTGACTGTTTGATCTCTGCCATCAAATTACTTTTTCTTTTTCTTTTCACTTTCAGAATTTGAAATCAGAAATCTCCTGGGTGATTGCTTCAAACATGGGTAATTTCTGTTTGAGAATCAGGCTTAATAAACATAGACCAGAGCTTGAGGTGAATGTTCAGAATTGCAAAATAGTTAACTATTGGTAATCTTCCCCAGTGGCTCGGACAGTAAAGCATCTGCCTGCAATACTGGAGATCCGGGTTCGATCCCTGGGTCTGGAAGATCCTCTGGAGAAGGAAATGGCAACCCAATCCAGTACTCTTGCCTGGAAAATCCCATGGAGCAGGGAGCCTAGTAGGCAACAGCCCATAGGGGTCACCAAAAGTCAGACACCACTGAGCGACTTCACTTTCTTTAATTATTGGTATTAGCAGCTGCTTATTGAAGTTTTTCAGATTCTTTGATCTCTTTCCTGCCCAGAAGTTGATACTATCAGACTATGGTATAGTAACTAATACATTAAGTGACCTTTCAAAATTCATTCCTGTCCTGGTTTCATAATGCTACATTTTTAAGCAAAATTAGCATAGTTAATCCAGGTCTTTAAAAGTATGTTATTTTGTTTAGTTGCTAAATCATGTTCAACTCTTCCCGCCATGCTCCTCTGTCCATGGATTTCCCAGGCAAGAATACAAAAGTAGATTGCCATTTCTTTCTCAAGGGGATCTTCCTGACTCAGGGATCAAACCTATGTTTCCTGCTTGGCAGGCAGATTCTTTGCAACTGAGCCACCTGGGAAGCCCCATTAAACGTGAAAGTGAAGTCTCATCTGACTCTGCAATCCCATGGACTGCAGCCCACCAGGCTCCTCCATCCGTGGAATTCTCCAGGCAAAAGTACTGGAGTGGGTTGCCATTTCCTTCTCCAAGGGATCTTCCTGACCCAGGGATCAAAACCAGGTCTCCTGCATTGTAGGCAGACGCTTTACCATCTGAGCCACCGCTACTTATAAACCTCAGTTGTTAGAAACTCCTGTTTAATTTTAATTTGAGTGAGAATTTGATTACTGCTTTTGACAGTATTCTGTAAAACCATTTCTTATACTTTGTCCTGGATTTCATCTGTGGAAGCTTGATAACCTTATAGAATATATAAGGGAGATATCAGGTGTTTCAAGGGGGGTTGTTACTGTTATTGTTTTGTTTTTATTTTTAGTTTTTGTGTTTAGTTTTTTTCCTTCACATGAGCTTTGAAATAACAAAATGGAAAATAATAGATTTTTTTTACTATGATTATTTTACTATTTAAGCAGTTTTAGGTTATTAAATAGTATCACTATAGCAAGATTTTGAGTTCATATTTATTCTCAGTTTTTAAACACTCAAAAAATTAAAACTATTATTTTTTCACATATCTCCTAGTCTTTCAAGGAAATGATTTCTACTTGGGTGACTTTTTTTGATAAAAATTATTTATTGATGCATTATTTATCACAAGTAGCATAATATCTCCCTAGTTAAATCACCTCAGGGAGCTATAAGAAATCACCAAAACTATTAAAATTGGAACAGGCACAATGCATTTTATGACAATACAATTACAAGATTGAAATAGTAAAAAGATTTGATAACAGTGGGGAGTTCATACTCAGTGTTTTCTGTGGTCTGTTCTTTCATTGCTTTATTGTCATCATACTGAATATATTAATTTCTTTTAAACTTATGAAATCAGAATATTACTATTTTAGGCTTAGACTCTTGTACACAGTACCATAGATTGTGGTTAAGAGGCAATAGAAATTTCTTTCTCACAGTTTTGGAGACTGAAAGTTGTATATCAGGATGCCTGCTTGATGGGGTCTTTGTATCCTCACACTGCAGAAAGAGTGAGCTAACTCTCTGACCTCCTCTAATCAGGGCACTATCTCATTAATGAGGACCAGAACTTCATGACCACGTTACCTCTCCAAAGTCCCACCTCCATCACACCAGAGATTAGATATCGGCATATGAATTTGGGGAGGAACACAGACTTGCAGTTCATAACAATTACTGTGGTATGTAGTAGTTACACTGGATTGAATTTTCCTGAATAATGGAACAGAGGTATAGAGATCCCCATAAAGGCCGTATTCAACCATTGTTAAATCCAGCCTTTCCCTAACCAGAACTTCCATTTCTGATAACATTTGAGATTAGATATAAACCATGCAAGATTTCTTGGAAGTCATCTCTCAAATATAAAAGACTTTGATTGATGGATGGTTCTTGCAAAAGATCGGTCTTAAAGTCATAATGACACTACTAAATTCTTCTGATAGCATTAGGCTAACAAATCATGCCTAAGTGAAGAATCGAATCACAGCCTTTAAGAAATCCAGGAACACAGTAGTTCAGCCAGATAGACAAAGAGTTTAGTAAGTCCAGAAATCTATTCTGAAGAGATTTTGGACATTGGAAGAACAAAGAAGAATCCAGTTCAAGGCTTTCCTTTCTCTTTTCCTGTGAGCCACATTAAATTATTTCTCAAAGTAGGAAATGAATAACTAAAAAAATAGCCTAAGGATTTCTAAGCAATGATTTAAGCAGTTATAATCCCTACTTGTCTTTTGATTTTTTTCTTAAATCACCACTAGATGGGACTCTTGCATCCTTGGTCTGGATTCTTAGCTGCTTTATCTATACATGGGGACCTAAAGAACTCAAAATCAACAGGGAAGCTATAAGGCTCTTTATCTGACAGGTTCCAAATGAGATATTTGCATGTATTATTTAATGTTCAAGTTGTAGCGTAGTTCCCATTTTAGAGATAAAGCCACTGAGGCTGAGAGAGAGAAAGTGATAGGGAAAGGGAGAAAGAAGGGAGGATAATTTAACATTTGATGGATGATTTTATACACTAGGCATTTATAGTACACCTTATCCTTTCAATGATTCCCCAGTCCTGAAAAATAACATTTTCATTTTACGGATGGAGAAATTGCTAAATCTTAGCCAATTCACATAGCTGCTATGGCAGAAGCAAAATCCAAACCTGTGCCTGATTCTAGTGCACACGGTCTCTGTGCATAGCATGGTCACTTCTCGAGCAGTAGAAACAGTTGAATGCATGATATAGCTTTAAAAAGTGTAAACCTGTTAGGAGCTGAAGTAGTAAACACAAGGGTTAGATTCATTATACTGAAAATTGCGTAATGTGGACATATAGTTGGCTTTGAAAGAGAAGACCATTTATGGATTAGGCAGTACAATTTAGTGAAGAGTGTGGACTTTTGAGGCAGTCTGCCTGGGTTCGTATCCTACTTCAACCACTTGTTAACAGTGTGATCCTCAGAAAGATATCAGCTTTACTTAGCCTAAGTTTCCTCAATTGTAAATGAGAATGAGAATGCTATCAAACTCACAGGGCTGTTGTGAGAATTGAACAAATTAATACAAAAAAAGTTCTTTTAATAATGTTTGGCATATAGTAGTTGTTCTGAAGTGATACTTTTTAATCCTATCTGAACTAATGTAAGAATACACGATTTTTGCATCAATTTATATCACTTTTATATTCTATTCATAGGTACAATGTAGTGATGAAACCATTGTTTCATTCTAATGTTTATTAGCTTCTTAAACTGTTTGTTCCTTCTTTGAGAATTTCTAAATATGGTCCCCTAATGTTACTATTCATAGATTTTTAATTATTTCATTTGATGAAACAATGGCATATAAGTATTTACTTTTGTCAGAATCTGAATTCAGTTCAGTTCAGTTCAGTCGCACAGTCGTGTCCGACTCTGCGACCCCATGAATTGTAGCACGCCAGGCCTCCCTGTCCATCACCATCTCCTGGAGTTCACTCAGACTCACGTCCATCGAGTCCGTGATGCCATCCAGCCATCTCATCCTCGGTCGTCCCCTTCTCCTCCTGCCCCCAATCCCTCCCAGCATCACAGTCTTTTCCAATGAGTCAACTCTTCGCATGAGGTGGCCAAAGTACTAGAGCTTCAGCTTTAGCATCATTCCTTCCAAAGAAATCCCAGGGCTGATCTCCTTCAGAATGGACTGGTTGGATCTCCTTGCAGTCCAAGGGACCCTCAAGAGTCTTCTCCAACACCGCAGTTCAAAGGCATCAATTTTTTGGCACTCAGCTTTCTTCACAGTCCAACTCTCACATCCGTACGTGACCACAGGAAAAACCATAGCCTTGACTAGACAGACCTTAGTGGGCAAAGGAATGTCTCTGCTTTTGAATATGCTATCTAGGTTGGTCATAAATTTTCTTCCAAGGAGTAAGTGTCTTTTAATTTCATGGCTGCAGTCACCATCTGCAGTGGTAGCATTTCCAGATGCCTACAAACTGCTCAGAGTATGGAGGAGTTGGAGGGACGTATAAATAAATGTGAAGAGAGAGAAGTATTCCAAAATCAAGTGAGAGCACAAAGAAGGAAGCAGTAAAAATTGAGAATATCAGAGAGGCCCCCAGGAAAGAAGTCAAGTCAAGCTTAGAAAGTAGTATAATGGAAAAGGCAATATTCTAAGCAGAGGGTACATGATTATAAAGAGCAATACAGAGCATATAAAGAATAAAAGATTATTGCTCAGTGTATCTCAGGCATGAAATTATTTTGTTTGTAAGAACAGTTAAACAGAGGCCAGTTTATGTACAGCTTATATTCCTAAAAGAAATCAACCTTGAATATTCATTGGAAGGACTTAAGCTGAAGTTTCAATATTTTGGCCACCTGATGCAAAGAGCTGAGCATTGGAAAAGACCCTGATGGTGGGAAAGATTGAAGGGAAGAGGAGATGGGGGTGACAGAGGATGAGATGGTTGGATGGCATCGCTGACTCCATGGACATGAATTTGAGCAAACTCTGGGAGATAGTGAAGGACAGGGAAGCCTGGTGTGCTGCAGTCCATGAGATCACATAGAATCAGACATGACTTAGCAACTGAACAATCACAACAAAAGCCAGGGATACTGCTTGAAATATATTTTAATTAGAGAGTAAAATGGATGCTTTTGAGTTCAGGCAAGACAATTATGAGAATTACTGTGTAAATAGATTGAAATGGTATGAGTTATGGAGGATGACTATTTAAGAGGAAGTTGATATAATCCAAGTGAGAAATAATGAAAGCCTGAATGAACATGGGTGGAGAAGGAGTCATGGATTTGGGAGAAGCTAAGGAGGGAGAATATGCAGGACATAGTGAATCCGAAGGGGAGATAAATACAAGCATTGCAGAGTACTGCCGGATTTCTTATTGAGGGCCTAGATAAATGTAACATCATTTTATGATAAAGAATTATGGGAGATGTGATAAGTTTTGGTTTAGATTATAGATGTAGTTGTGAAGGCTAAAATTTGAAATTTCTGTGGAACTTCTCAGTGAGGGGTCACTGTATAAGGTTTATCTGGCCTCTCTGACCTTAGTCTTACTATTCTTCATTCCACTCTACACAGTGTGGCAAAAGTAATCTTTCTAAAACTCAGTTCTACTTATATAACCCTCTCCTGCATGAAACTTCTCTATGACTGTACATTATAGTCATTGACTGAAAGCCTTACCGTGATTATTTGGCCTCTAGGGGCCTCCCCAGCCTAACCTGTTGTGAGTGTACCTTTTTATCCACTGACCTACATCAGACCCAGGAACATGTTTTTTCTTCCTTGAACCTATTCCTCAGATTATTCAAATTTCCTTTGCTATACCACTTCCTGTAGGAAGCCTTCTCTGACCCCAAAATCTTGGATAGGTAATTTTTAGGTAGTCTCAGAGCAGCCATGTCTCTATCACTTATTATTACACCATCTGTGCAATTTGCCTGTTAATTATCTGTCTTCCAGTAGATTACATTCTCTGAGAACATATAATTCATGTTTTTTGTATACTCTTGTCTAACAACGTGGCAGGCATGTGGTAGACTGGGTAGATTTTTAATTAAAAATTAATGTCATGTAGGAGGCTTAATAAAGTGGTATTGAAGCTTGTTAGAGATATCAGGAAGATGGTCACTGGAGTTCATGAAATATATCCTTAAAGATATTTATCATATGAGAACAGAGCAGGAAATCAGAGTAAATTATATTGCCCAGAAGAACAGTAAAGTATGAGGAGTGGAAGAACAGTTATGGTACCTTGTGAAATCTGAGCGGTTCAGTGACAGGTGGTAAAGAGTAGCCCACTGAGAAAGCTAAAGAAGAGTGGTCAAAAGACAGAACATGCTCTCGAATCCCTACTTAGATAGGACCAAACTATTGGGAAGTGAGCTTTGGAACTGTCTCAAAGCTGTATTTGCATAGCAAACACAATGGAATGCTTTCCAGGAGGCCAACGTATGCAGAAGTTTTGTTTTAGCAGATAGTTTGATATCTTAGAGGGTTAATATAAAATACGCCTTTCTTCTTTTCCCAGTTTTTCAGACAATTTATATAGTCTGTGCCTGAACCATCACAGGCCTCATCTGTCAGAGATGACTAGTTATTTCCTAATAACTTACAGAACATTGCAGGTCTTGATTCTAGTTGTGTATATCAAGGTGAGACTACACTGATTTGATGTACATTCCCACTCATTTCCATGCCTTCCTTACTGCTGGATGTGGCCATATGACTACATTCTCAAAGACGTACGAGTAAAAGTTAAGTGTTGAACTTTCAGTTTGTGCTCTTAACGTGAATCCATGGGCCTCTCTTCATCCTCCCCTCTCTTTTGCTAGAATGCAGGCCAAGTGCTGGCGAGCCCTCTTCAACCTCAAGGACATGGATGCTACCATAAAAATGAGAGAAACAAGAAAGAGGAAGCCTAAGTCTCCGATACCACAGCAGTTTCATTAACCTTAGATATCTTACACCAAAACTGTTAAATGAGAGAAAGGATGGAGGGGTACTTTCATTTTATCTTATCTGCTTTCCTACCTGCTCACTCTGGAGAATGGTTTTAGTTGGTGCTTACCTTAATACCTTTTCTAAGAATTAACTCTAACCTTATCTTGTATGCATAACTTTATATATGTATATATTATATATATAATTATATATTATATATATTACATATAACTATTCACTTCAGTTCAGTTCAGTCTCTCAGTCGTGTCCAGCTCTTTGCGACCCCATGAATCACAGCACGCCAGGCCTCCCTGTCCATCACCAACTCCCGGAGTTCACTCAGACTCACGTCCATCGAGTCCGTGATGCCATCCAGCCATCTCATCATCTGTCGTCCCTTCTCCTCCTGCCCTCAATCCCTCCCAGAATCAGAGTCTTTTCCAATGAGTCAACTCTTTGCATGAGGTGGCCAAAGTACTGGAGCTTCAGCTTTAGCATCATTCCTTCCAAAGAAATCCCAGGGTTGATCTCCTTCAGAATGGACTGGTTGGATCTCCTTGCAGTCCAAGGGACTCTCAAGAGTCTTCTCCAACACCACAGTTCAAAAGCATCAATTCTTCAGCACTCAGCCTTCTTCACAGTCCAACTCTCACATCCATACATGACCATAGGAAAAACCATAGCCTTGACTAGACGGACTTTAGTCGGCAAAGTAATATCTCTGCTTTTGAATATACTATCTAGGTTGGTCATAACTTTTCTTCCAAGGAGTAAGTGTCTTTTAATTTCATGGCTGCAGCCACCATCTGCAGTGATTTTGGAGCCCCCAAAAATAAAGTCTGACACTGTTTCCACTGTTTCCCATCTACTTCCCATGAAGTGATGGTACCAGATGCCATGATCTTCGTTTTCTGAATGTTGAGCTTTAAGCCAACTTTTTCGCTCTCCTCTTTCACTTTCATCAAGAGGCTTTTTAGCTCCTCTTCACTTTCTGCCATAAGGGTGGTGCCATCTGCATATCTGAGGTTCTTGATATTTCTCCCGGCAATCTTGATTCCAGCTTGTGCTTCATCCAGCCCAGTATTTCTCATGATGTACTCTGCGTATAAGTTAAATAAGCAGGGTGACGATATACAGCCATGACGTACTCCTTTTCCTATTTGGAACCAGTCTGTTGTTCCATGTCCAGTTCTAACTGTTGCTTCCTGGCCTGCATGCAGATTTCTCAAGAGGCAGGTTAGGTGGTCTGGTATTCCCATCTCTTTGAGAATTGTCCAGTTTATTGTGATCCACACAGTAAAAGGCTTTGGCATAGTCAATAAAGCAGAAGTTGTTTTTCTGGAACTCCCTTGCTTTTTCCATGATCCAGTGGATGTTGGCAATTTGATCTCTGGTTCCTCTGCCTTTTCTAAAACCAGCTTGAACATCAGGGAGTTCACGGTTCATGTATTGCTGAAGCCTGGCTTGGAGAATTTTGAGCATTACTTTACTAGCATGTGAGATGAGTGCAATTGTGTGGTAGTTTGAACATTCTTTAGCATTGCCTTTCTTTGGGATTGGAATGAAAACTGACCTTTTCCAGTCCTGTGGCCACTGCCGAGTTTTCCAAATTTGCTGGCATATTGAGTGCAGCACTTTCACAGCATCATCTTTCAGGATTTGAAATAGCTCAACTGGTATTCCGTCACCTCCACTAGCTTTCTTCATAGTGATGCTTTCTAAGGCCCACTTGACTCCACTTTCCAGGATGTCTGGCTCTAGATGAGTGATTAGATCATCATGATTATCTGGGTCATGAAGACCTTTTCTGTACAGTTCTTCCATGTATTCTTGCCACCTCTTCTTAACATCTTCTGCTTCTGTTAGGTCCATACCATTTCTGTCCTTTATCGAGCCCATCTTTGCATGAAATGTTCCCTTGGTATCTCTAATTTTCTTGAAGAGATCTCTAGTCTTTCCCATTCTGTTCTTTTCCTCTATTTCTTTGCATTGATCGCTGAAGAAGACTTTCTTATCTCTTCTTGCTATTCTTTGGAACTCTGCATTCAGATGCTTGTATCTTTCCGTTGCTCCTTTGCTTTTCGCCTCTTTTCTTTTCACAGCTATTTGTACACAAACATATATGGACATGAATATTCAAGAACTCTGGGGAATCGGTGGTGGAACCTCAAGCTATGGAGATCAGTGAATATTCCAAGTCTGTGTTCAATGCCCCTTCTAAGTCATCAGAGAGCACCCTGACTATTCCTAGACAACAACATATCATTATATATATATATATATATATACACATACATATATATATATATATATATATATATTTGTTTATCTTCGCTTCTCCTCAAACAGACTATGAGTGTAAGAATCACGTCTTTTTTGCTTATTTTATATCTCTAAGGGCTTCCCTGATACCTCAGCTGGTAAAGAATCCCCCTGCAGTGCAGGAGACCTCGGTTCAATTCCTGGGTCAGGAAGATCCACTGGAGAAGGGATAGGTTACCCATGTCAGTATTCTGGCCTGCTAAATTTCTTGGACAGAGGCTACAGTTCATGGTGTCTCAAAGAGTCACACATGATGAGCGACTTTCACTATGTCTCTAAGGTCTAGAATAGTGTCTGGCACATATTTTATTATTGAATGAATTAATATAGTTTTGAAGCAAATACACTTGTTTGTGTGGATACACACATATGAATGGGTATGTTTGTGTATGTTTTGGGTTAAATACATAAAAACACAAAGATATTCTGATACTAGCTGTTTTCTCCACAGAATTCAATGACTAGGGAAATGGGATTAAGTGATGTATGATCATTGAAACAGTTTTAAATAAATATTTAATTAATCTAATTAAAATACTATATATATAACATTTTACATATATATATATATATATATATATATATAATAGTATGTACATAGTATATGGTGAATATATTACATATATAGTCTGTGGAGAATTCTGAAAGAGATGGGAATACCAGATCATCTAACCTGCCTCTTGAGAAATCTGTATGCAAGTCAGGAAGCAACAGTTAGAACTGGACATGGAACAGACTGGTTCCAAATGGGAAAAGGAGTATGTCAAGGCTGTATATTGTCACCCTGCTTATTTAACTTATATGCAGAGTACATCATGAGAAACGCTGGACTGGAAGAAGCACAAGCTGGAATCAAGATTGCCGGGAGAAATATCAAGAACCTCAGATATGCAGATGACACCCCCCTTACAGCAGAAAGTGAAGAGGAGCTAAAAAGCCTCTTGATGAAAGTAAAAGAGGAGAGTGAAAAAGTTGGCTTAAAGCTCAACATTCAGAAAACAAAGATCATGGCATCTGGTCCCATCACTTCATGGGAAGTAGATGGGGAAACAGTGGAAACAGTGTCAGACTTTATTTTTTGGGGCTCCAAAATCACTGCAGATGGTGAATGCAGCCATGAAATTAAAAGACACTTACTCCTTGAAAGAAAAGTTATGACCAACCTAGATAGTATATTCAAAAGCAGAGACATTACTTTGCCCACTAAGGTCCGTCTAGTCAAGGCTATGGTTTTCCTGTGGTCACGTACGGATGTGAGAGTTGGACTGTGAAGAAGGCTGAGTGCCAAAAAATTGATGCTTTTGAACTCTGGTGTTGGAGAAGATTCTTGAGAGTCCCTTGGGCTGCAAGGAGATCCAACCAGTCCATTCTGAAGGAGATCAACCCTGGGATTTCTTTGGAAGGAATGATGCTAAAGCTGAAGCTCTAGTACTTTGGCTACCTCGTGCAAAGAGTTGACTCATTGGAAAAGACTCTGATTCTGGGAGGGATTGAGGGCAGGAGGAGAAGGGGGCGACCAAGGATGAGATGGCTGGATGGCATCACTGACTCGATGGACGTGAGTGTGAGTGAACTCCGGGAGTTGGTGATGAACAGGGAGGCCTGGCGTGCTGCGATTCGTGGGGTCGCAAAGAGTCAGACACAACTGAGCGACTGAACTGAACTGAACTGACTTACACATTAATATTGATTGTAAATACATTTCCATCTGTATCATGAAAATTTTTAATATTTTATTAATTTAACATGTTTCACAAATGTTAAATTAGGGTCAATAACATTACTGTATGAATATTCTTCTTAGTTTCAAACTTCAGTATGATTTTGTTTATGCTTATACTAAAAGCATTAAATAATTTGGCCAGATTTTATAAGTAATATTTTTGCTAAAAATATGATCAAGCTAGTTAGTGGGGGAACAAATATTAGGCAACCTAACTGAATACATCAGGTGCATATAATTTAAAACTTGGTTTATTTCTTGAATTGTCCTATTTAACAACCTATTTTTAAATGAAGTAGATTCAGTGATGTAGCAATACTCTGTCATTTTATTATAACTCATTTTTCATATGTTTTCAAAGTTCCCCCTTCAGATTCATTTAGCAGGAACACAATGAACTGTTAGAGCATCTGTTTCACATTGAATGGCACTGGCCAAATGCAGAGATTTATGAATTTGCCTTGTTGACTATCAGTCATCTGCTGATATTAGTTCATTATTTACTTCCAGAAGATTGTCTGTATTATACTGATTCATTACATTGCTAAACATTACCTAGCTCTTCTGATTAACTGTCAAATTCAGCTACCCATAACACAACCAGAAACCCGCAAGAAAAACAAAACACAGATATATAGCTAATAACATGGGAAATTATAAAAAATCATGTATTCAAGTCAAGGCACTGAGCTTCAGGTTTCATCACTGACATGTGAAGAGCTTGCAAGCTGTCACTCCCATCTTTACAACTGGAGAAAACTGAACAAATGAAAATTAAGGACTTCTATTACATTCATAGGAGAATTGAGCTGACAGGCAAACTGCTGTCCCAATTTGGGGAGAGGCAGACACATCTACAGACACAGCTAAGACTTTCTTTTTACCTGGAAGAGATGTTGCTTAACAGCATACACTGGTAGAGGTATTTAAATGCTTATTTTCATAATTGTTAGATACTGAACATGTACTCATGTGAGAGTAAGAAGCTAGTGAAGCCACAACTTTTGAAGGAGCCCCACATATTCATAGGATTTTACCTCCTGAAATCCCACTAGATTCTCAGGCTAAAGATCTGAGATATATCCATTCTTAACACTAGCAGAGGAAGGGGTAAGGAGAATCTTTTTGAAACATACCCAGAGCCTTTTCCATAAACAAAGCCTGTGTCCAGGGAAAAGGTCTTGGCCGGAGCCTCATCCCAGCTGACAGAGGCCATTCCTCCCACTCAAGCTGCTCTAGTCTTACTTTCTCACCTAAGGAGATATGAGAAAATGAAATACTATCACCAGAGATCAGAGCATCACGGAAATAGATTGGGTATGCTGTAGCCACTGCAAGGAGGAAGGAGAAGGGGGAATAAAACCATACCAGAAGAGAAACACTTATGATGTTACAGTCTGAGACACAGGCTGCCTAAAAGCCTGAGATCAATCAGATTTTATTAATAGTTCAGTCTCCCTTCTGTACACCTTACTACCACACCAATGAGATGCCTATAGAATAGCAGCAGCTTATAGCAGAAAGAGCTGAAGCTACAGACTCCCAGACTCCCTGGGAGAGGAGTAGCTAGGAAAGTCCAAGGTCAGGGGTGGAAGCCACAAGAAAACAAAAAAGCCTTGAATCCGGTGGCACCTATAATGACAGCAGACATTAAACACAACCGTCTAGCCAGATTAATTTAAATCCTATCCTGAGGGTCTATTTATGTCAGTCCCTATTACCCAAATTAACATGGTCAGCTTTTAACAAAAAATTATCAGTGATGTATGTCAATTACATTTTACTAATACTTGGGTTAAAAATTAGAAGGCATGCCAAAGGGAAACATTAAGAAAAACACACAGTTGGAAGAGAAAAAGCAACGAAAGAGACTCAGACATGACAGGGATGTTGGAATTATAAAATAAGGAATTTAAAGTAACTATGATTAATATGTTAGTACCTCTAATGGAAGAAGTAATCAACCTGCAAGAAGAGATTGGTTATAAAAGCAGAGAAATGGAAACTCTAAAAATCAAAAGGAATGATAGGAATAAAGAAGACAGTAATAGAAATGAAGAATGACTTTACTGGACTCATCAACCAACTCTAACGCTGAAGAATGAATTGATTAGCTAGTATGTGATCATTAGAAATTTCAACTTTCAAACTGAAATTCAAGCAAGAAAGAAAGTCAGTTGAATAAATAGCAACAAAAACAGAACAAAGCTTTCAGGAACTGTGTTACCATTTCAACAGGTGTAACAGAGTCATAATTGTAATATCAGAATAAAGTGAGAACAGAAGAAATATTTGCCATAATCGTGGCTGAAATTTGCCAGATATTAATGACTAAACGATAGGTCCACAAAGCTCAGTTCAATTCAGTTCAGTCACTCAGTCGTGTCTGACTCTTTGTGACCCCATGAATTGCAGCACGCCAGGCCTCCCTGTCCATCACCAACTCCTGGAGTTCACTCAGACTCACGTCCATCAAGTCAGTGATGCCATCCAGCCATCTCATCCTCTGTCATCCCCTTCTCCTCCTGCCCTCAATCCCTCTCAGCATCAGAGTCTTTTCCAATAAGTCAACTCTTCGCATGAGGTGGCCAAAGTACTGGAACTTCAGCTTTAGCATCATTCCTGATCTCCTTCAGAATGGACTGGTTGGATCTCCTTGCAGTCCAAGGGACTCTCAAGAATCTTCTCCAACACCAGAGTTCAAAAGCATCAATTCTTTGGCACTCAGCCTTCTTCACAGTCCAACTCTCACATCCATACATGACCACAGGAAAAACCATAGCCTTGACTAGACGGACCTTAGTCGGCAAAGTAATGTCTCTGCTTTTGAATATGCTATCTAGGTTGGTCATAACTTTCCTTCCAAGGAGTAAGCATCTTTTAATTTCATGGCTGCAGTCACCATCTGCAGTGATTTTGGAGACCAAAAAATTAAGTCTGACACTGTTTCCATTGTTTCCCCATCTAATTCCCATGAAGTGAGGAGACTGGATGCCATGATCTTTGTTTTCTGAATGTTGAGCTTTAAGCCAGCTTTTTCGCTCTCCTCTTTCACTTTCATCAAGAGGCTTTTTAGCTCCTCTTCACCACAAAGGATAATTATCTACAAAGCAAAACAAAGAAAAACACACTCATATCATATTCAAACAGCAGTAAACTAAAGGCAAAGAGAAAATATTTGAAAAAAAAAAAGCTAGAGAAGATAAAACCAGTCACCTTAGGTATAGAATGCTTCTCAGGTGGCACAGTGGTAAAGAATCTGCCTGCCAATGCAAAACCAACAAGAGACACAGGTTCGATCCTTGGGTCGGGAAGATACCCTTGAGGAGGTCATGACAACCTATTCCAGTATTCGTGCCTGGAGAATCCCATGAACAGAGGAGCCTAGTTAACTATGGAAGATTAATAGCCAGAGTAATCTTTTAAACAAGAAATACTGATCATGTCACTAACCAGTTTAGCCTGAACTCTGTAAAGCTTTGGCAGTGCTCTTGAGAAGTCATTATTATCTTAACAGCATCAAGCAGGCCCTGGATGGTCTGACCTTTGCTTTCCCCTTGACTTCCTTTTCACGAAACCCTCCTCTTCTGTCTTCCCACCTTGCAGGATTCTCTCCATTCCTCACAATGCCATGTTTCCTCGTGTCTCTGGGCTGGCCTCCTGTGCATAGTCTTTCTTCAGCCTTGCCTGATGACCCCTCCAACTTATCCCCATATTTCTTCCCAGTCTAGGTAGTTCACCCAGTTATAGTTCATCATAGGCCCAGCTGTGATATTATATTATTTTGTGTTGTTTTAAAAAAATATATATAATACACAACTGATTTGGTTTGGCTTGCATTTTATGCACAGCTCCACAGTGCCCAGCACAGAATGGGAACTCAGTGCCTGCTCGCTTTATAAAAGAAGGAATAGATTTCTTGCTTTTACCCTAATGAGTAAATGCTTATCAGTTACAGATCATTGGGCGAATCGTTTATTTTTAAAAACTGTATAATGACCTCCTAGCCTCTGTTATGCACCCTTTTACATTCTGGGGAGAAGATGACAAACTCTAATCCCTGAATTTTAGGGGGGCTATACAGTCATGTAAACCAATAGAAAATTCAAAAAAGATGTGATATGATAGAGGTATGCATAGGACCAGGTCATAGTTGCCTTTATGGGTGAAGTCCTACAGAAAGAGCAAGTTGAGCTGTGTGTACTGGTCCAGTGTGCATTCTTTGGGTGCAGGAATCTTTGCTCTTTTATTTATTGGTGTGTTCTCAGTGCTACAGAACTGCTACTGCTAAGTCACTTCAGTCTTGTCCGACTCTGTGCAGCCCCATAGACGGCAGCCCACCAGGCTCCCCCCGTCCCTGGGATTCTCCAGGCAAGAACACTGGAGTGGGTTGCCATTTCCTTCTCCAATGCAAGAAAGTGAAAAGCCAAAGTGAAGTCGCTCAGTTGTGTCCAACCCTCAGCAACCCCATGGACTGCAGCCTACCAGGCTCCTCCATCCATGGGATTTTCCAGGCAAGAGTACTGGAGTGGGGTGCCATTGGACTACCCGGCACTAAGTAGGTGCTCAATAATTTATTAAGACATACTAAAAAGCAGAGACATTACTTTGTCAACAAAGTTTCTGTCTAGTCAAGGCTATGGTTTTTCCTGTGGTCATGTATGGATGTGAGAGTTAAAGAAAGCTGAGCACCAAAGAATTAATGCTTTTGAACTATGGTGTTGGAGAAGACTCTTGAGAGTCCCTTGGACTGCAAGGAGATCCAACCAGTCCATCTTAAAGGAAATCAGTCCTGGATGTTCATTGGAAGGACTGATGTTGAAGCTGAAACTCCAATATTTTAGCCACCTGATGTGAAGAGCTGACTCATTTGAAAAGACCCTGATGTTGGGAAAGATCAAAGGCAGGAGAAGAAGGGGATGACAGAGGATGAGATGGCTGGATGGCATCACTGACTCAATGGACATGAGTTTGGGTAAACTCTGGGAGTTGGTGAAGGACAGGGAGGCCTGGCGTGCTGCAATTCATGGGGTCGCAAAGAGTCAGACACGACTGAGTGACCGAACCAAACTGAACTGAACAGGATTTTAGTAATAAAATAGAGGGATGTGTGAAGGGGAAAAAAAAAAAATTCTAGTAAAGGAAACTGAATGTTGCGCAGACTGACAAACTACCCATGTCACTGCCATTTCAGCCTGGAATATAAAAAACGGCTTCATTCAGATTGCCAAGGGACATAAAGATGAAAAGGGTTTGGGGAAAGGGATATGAGTTTTAGATTAATTAAATCCATGATAAGTCAGGTAAACATAAAAAAATATTGTAAATCCCTCATAGTATTATGTACACTATAATTAACCTTTCAAACATGTTCTAGATCATAGTCAATAGTTTCCAAGTTCAAAAATTTTAAATTAATCGAGTTTGAGATAATTAGATATTACGACAATGATATGTTGTCCGAGTATAATTTCTGCCTCTAATATATGGAAGTTTCAACTTTTTTATTATTCAGATGTTGCGTGTGTGGGTGCTTATTCTCTGTAGTCATGTCTGACTCTTTGTAACCCTATGGACTATAGACCATCAGACTTCTGTTTCCATGGGATTCTCCAGGCAAGAATGCTAGAGTGGGTTGCCATACCCTCATCCAAAGTATCTTCCCGACACAGGGATCGAACCCATGTCTCTTAGTCTCCTGCATTGGCAGGTGGGATTTTTACCACTGGCACCGCCTGAGAAGCCCATCAGATGTAGTAGTACAGTTACGCATTAAAATTTCAACCTTAAAAATAAAATTGCAATCTTTCATAGTGTGGGGCTTCCCAGGTGGCTCAGTGGTAAAGAATCTGCCTACCAAGGTAGGAGACACAGGTTTGATCCCTGTGTCGGGAAGATCCCCTGGAAAAGGAAATGGCAAACTTTTCCAGTATTCTTGCCTGGGAAATCCCATGGACACAGGAGCCTGGTGGGCTCTGGGGTTGCAAAAGAGTCAGATACAACTTAGCAACAACACAACAACAAATTTCATAGTGTGCTTCTACTGTATTTGTCAATATTATTATTATCATTTTTGGGGGAAGGAGTGATTATTGTTTTGTCCATTGGGCTCAAGGGGAATGTGGGGTGGAGTGGTGAATCCAACATTTTGTTACCAGAAGTCTGTAGTTTTTGCCATTTCTACCAGCAACCAGCAGGTGGTATCAAACAATTTTAAGTTTCTGTTTTATTCCAGTTTTTGTGCCTATTTGGCTTCTGAAATTTCTCCTTCCTAACTTCCACCCCACACCCTAACCACAAATGCTCACTTATAAGCATCTGATGGGTATAAACGTCTCAAGGATTTTTTTTAAATATTTTATTTATTTATTTATTTATATTTTTTTAATTTTAAAATCTTTAATTCTTACATGTGTTCCCAAACATGCACCCCCCTCCCACCTCCCTCCCCATAACATCTCTGTGGGTCATCCCCATGCACCAGTTATTTTTTAATTGACTGAAAATTCTTGACAATTTGAGGGTTTTATTTTTCTGATTCTGTCCTAACTTTCCTTTCAGAGTGATGTTACACTAGGTGTCTTTTTATAATAAGAGGCATTCTTTCACATGTGGTAACTCTTGTGGTTGCTGTAACAGCAGGATGCATGCTGTCTCAGTCACTCAGTCATGTGTGACTCTGACCTCATGGACTGTAATTCCCCAGGTTCCCCTGTCCATAGGATTCTCCAGGCAAGAATACTGGAGTGGGTTTCCATTTCCTTCTCCAGGAGATCTTCCTGACCCAGGGATCTAACCCACATTGGGAAAACACTACCTATCCCCACTTTACAAATGAGGAAATTTGCGGAACAAAGAGGCTAGGGAACTTCCTTAAGGTCACAGAATTAGAATTCAGGTATCTGGCCATGGAGCCCACAGTCTCATTCTCTGTGTGAAATCATTTCCCCAATTTGATTTTCTCCTTTCGGTGTATATTCTCACTCAACACATAGGATTTCTTTACTTTGACACAATTTACTCAGCTACTATGAACTGAGGTTTTTTCACCTTGCTTATAGTTTCCTTTGTTGTGCAGAAGCTTTTAAGTTTAATTAGGTCCCATTTGTTTATTTTTGCTTTTATTTCCAATATTCTGGGAGGTGGGTCATAGAGGATCCTGCTGTGATTTATGTCATTGAGTGTTTTGCCTATGTTCTCCTCTAGGAGTTTTATAGTTTCTGGTCTTACGTTTAGACCTTTAATCCATTTTGAGTTTATTTTTGTGTATGGTGTTAGAAAGTGTTCTATTTTCATTCTTTTACAAGTGGTTGACCAGTCTTCCCAGCACCACTTGTTAAAGAGATTGTCTTTTCTCCATTGTATATTCTTGCCTCCTTTGTCAAAGATAAGGTGTCCACAGGTGCATGGATTTATCTCTGGGCTTCCTATTTTGTTCCATTGATCTATATTTCTGTCTTTTTGCCAGTACCATACTGTCTTGATGACTGTGGCTTTGTAGTAGAGCCTGAAGTCAGGCAGGTTGATTCCTCCAATTCCATTCTTTCAGTTCCGTTTATAGGAAACTATAAGCAAGGTGAAAAGACAGCCTTCAGAATGGGAGAAAATAATAGCAAATGAAGCAACTGACAAACAACTAATCTCAAAAATATACAAGCAACTCCTGCAGCTCAATTCCAGAAAAATAAACGTCCCAATCAAAAAATGGGCCAAAGAACTAAACAGACATTTCTCCAAAGAAGACATACAGATGGCTAACAAACACATTAAAAGATGCTCAGCATCACTCATTATCAGAGAAATGCAAATCAAAACCACAATGAGGTACCATTTCATGCCAGTCAGAATGGCTGTGATCCAAAAGTCTACAAGCAATAAATGCTGGAGAGGGTGTGGAGAAAAGGCAACCCTCTTACACTGTTGGTGGGAATGCAAACTAATACAACCACTATGGAGAACAGTGTGGAGATTCCTTAAAAAACTGGAACTAGAACTGCCTTATGACCCAGCAATCTCACTGCTGGGCATACACACCGAGGAAACCAGAATTGAAAGAGACACATGTACTCCAATGTTCATCGCAGCACTGTTTATAATAGCCAGGACATGGAAGCAACCTAGATGCCCATCAGCAGATGAATGGATAAGAAAGCTGTGGTACATATACACAATGGAGTATTACTCAGCCATTAAAAAGAATACATTTGAATCAGTTCTAATGAGGTAGATGAAACTAGAGCCTATTATACAGAGTAAAGTAAGCCAGAAAGAAAAATACCAATACAGTATACTAATGCATATATATGGAATTTAGAAAGATGGTGGTAACGATAACCCTGTATGCGAGACAGCAAAAGAGACACAGATGTATAGAACAATCTTTTGGACTCTGTGGGAGAGGGTGAGGGTGGGATGATTTGGGAGAATGGCATTGAAACATGTATATTATCATATAAGAAATGAATCTCCAGTCCAGGTTCATACAGGATGCTTGGGGCTGGTGCACTGGGATGACCCAGAGGGATGGTACGGGGAGGGAGTTGGGAGGGGGGTTCAGAATGCGGAACACGTGTACACCTGTGGCAGATTCATGTTGATGTATGGCAAAACCAATACAATATTGTAAAGTAATTAGCCTCCAATTAAAAAAAATTAAAAAAAGAACTGAGGTTTTCAGCATGTACAAGTTGGAATAAGAAATATTATGCAGAATAAAATCAGAATGTAAAATAGCTATATGTTAGATATTGTCTGAGGAATGGTCACATATTTTTCACATATATGCATAATATTTTAGTGCTGAAAGTGCCTTATAAACTACTTGCCTTTTATTTTACTGTAAAAGAAACTTAGGCTTCCCAAAGAAGCACTGAGTTTCAGTGGTCCCTCGGAGGTGATAAGGGAAGACACAGTCTGCTAAAGTAATGTCGTGGAAACAATCATTTATGGAGGCCTTACCAGGAACAAGAAAATGCCCACTGCTGGGAGATGGGCATGTGGGAGGTTTGTGAACTTTTTAGGGAAGTGCAACTTTTGAATGCTTAGCTTTTCTATCTACAGTGTAATGGGACAGACTAGGCTGAACTAACAGAGAGAAAAGCTGGCTCATGAGAAACTTATCCCTACAGTATAAAGAAAAAAGAAGGAAGGGAGGGAAGGAGGAAAAGCTTATAATCAGTGTTAACAATTTTCATGTCAAGTTTCCACAATCAGATGAAAGAAAATAAAATTTAGATACAGGGGCAATTTAAATATGGTGAAAAAGATTTATATTGAAATTGCTATAACATTTTATTGGCTTGAATGACTAGACACAAATTTAATTTTAAGCTAATGGTATGGACTCAGAATCATAATTAAATTTATGGTTTGCCATAATTTGAATATGCATTTTTTGTAGATTTTTCTTTGTTACTCCACATTAATGTATCTGTCATTCCCCCAAATTTACTGTTGAATTAGAAAAGATTAAAAGTCATTATCTCCTGTTTAAATTAAAAATTTTGCATTTTATCTTATCATAGAAGCAAAGAAGGGTCACTTCAGGAAAAAAGTGAATTTCCCTCAATGTTAATTCCCCAAAGTAACTAATATCAATATGATTATCTTAGATAATACCCTTAGAGATTTTGTCCTTTCATGTTTATCTGATAAAATACCAAATAAATTAAATAATAGAAAAATCACTGAAAGCATTTACAGACAAATATTTTAGCAGCCTCTGTCAGAGGCAATGGATAACTTTTGGATCAAACAATGGGCTAACCAAAGAGATTTAAGAGGAAAACCCAGGGAATGAATTGTACATTAAAGTAATTAAATAATTAAAAAATAAAATCATAGAAAAAATCTGATTTTTTTCTATTTCAACTGAACTTGAAATAGAAACAAAGTTTCTAGTTCATCATTCCAAACCACATGCTATCTTACTCCTGAACATGGTAACTTAAGATGAATGTCCTTTTTGATTTTTTTATTTAGTAAGTTCATGCAGTATATCTATATTGATGCACAAATTCCTGTGCATAAACTTTCATGAAAACTGAATCATGAAACATTTTTAAGAAAAATGTATTGTAGATTTTTTATAGTCAATGTTATCCCAATTTTATTGTTGTGGTATTACTAATGTAGGTATTAAAAATTTATTAAACTATTTCCCAATCACTGGTTGCTAACATTACCAACTTTTTACTTTTACAAGCAGTGTTCATAATAAGGAGCCTTGTGTATCATTTATCTTTAAATATTTTTCTGCTGTCTCTGCAGTAAGGTAGGTTTCTGATAGTATTAATAGCAACAAAAAGAGAATTAAAATAAATAACATTTAGTAAATTCCCACAATGTCCCAGACTTTGTGGTAAATACATATTTAACTTTCACAACATTATTCTGAAGTAGATATAATCTAAAGATCTGCTTTGAAGA
Organism: Ovis aries; assembly: GCF_016772045.2. Taxonomy (NCBI): domain Eukaryota; kingdom Metazoa; phylum Chordata; class Mammalia; order Artiodactyla; family Bovidae; genus Ovis; species Ovis aries. The sequence continues at coordinate 65,545,984 of NC_056059.1, read as the reverse complement.
TATGGAACATAAGGAGAACAGTTGAGAAACTTACTCAAGATCACACAGGCAGCAATTAGTGGAGCCAGAATTCAAACCCAGCAATCTGACTGTAAGACCTTCTGAGGACAGAACTACACAGATAACCAGTATTTCATCCTGCCCTGGCTCATCTAGAAAAATAATTCCTGGGCCTGAGGGGAGACCCAATCAAGTTGTTTGAAGTGATATCAACAAAAAAGGTGGAGTAAGAAATACTAAAATCCCACATCATCATAAAAACAATGAGAAACTGGTAAAACTGTTAAAATCAACTTTTTCAAAAATATGGAAATCAGCCAACAGTTTGCAACCCTGAGTACACTTATTCAAGAAAAATCATAGAATCTTCATAAGAATAGTAATCTTTGTGGTACTGAAACTTACCCTAGTCTCATATCCACTCCCCACCTAAGTGGTAGTCTTAAAAATAAAGCTTGAATTTCTGGTACAGGAGGAAATCATTTAAAAAGAATTCTCATCACTTCATATGTATGGTGCTCCTCTGGAAGATCTTCTCAAAAAGCTTCTTTTTATTCACCTGACCCAGAATCCCCTCCAGTGCCAAAATCACTACCTGAGGGATACCAATGAAAGGCTTTACAGACAAATATTTTAGCTGCCTCTGCCAGAGGCAATGGATAACTTTTGGATCAAAAAATAGGCTAACCAAAAAATTTAAGAAGAAAAGCTGGGGAATCAATTGTACGTAAGTGATTTGAAAGACACCTACGTATTTCTTAGAATCTAGAAGGCCACATGGATACACAGAGTTATGTGAATACCCAAAAATGACTGAGAAAGCCCAAAGCACTCCCCTCTCATTGACCTTGAGCCTCTATACAAGCAGGAAGTGGATGCTAAGGCAGAGTTGTCAACTGTGTGGCTGAATGTTGAAGACATACCCCAACCTGCATACAGAATCACCTGACAAAGACAGATAAATTTATGCTTTCAAGGGTTTCAGAAAGTCTGTCCAATCATTAGATGGCCATTAGGCTAAGAAAACAGTCAGTGGTCCCAAATGAAAAGAATACAAGATTTACAAGATTGGTTAAGAAAAGTCACTATACAAACAGAGTTCATAAATACAATGTCACAATTGAAAAAGACAGATAATTGAAAAAGATGGCTAATCAGCTCCAGTTTCATCCATCTCATTAGAACTGATTCAAATGTATTCTTTTTAATGGCTGAGTAATACTCCATTGTGTATATGTACCACAGCTTTCTTATCCATTCATCTGCTGATGGACATCTAGGTTGTTTCCATGTCCTGGCTATTATAAACAGTGCTGCGATGAACATTGGGGTACACATGTCTCTTTCAATTCTGGTTTCCTCAGTGTGTATGCCCAGCAGTGGGATTGCTGGGTCATAAGGCAGTCTACTTGCAATTTTTTAAGGAATCGCCACACTGTTCTCTATAGTGCATGAAACTGGAGCCTATTATACAGAGTGAAGTAAGCCAGAAAGAAAAACACCAATACAGTATACTAACAGATATATATGGAATTTAGAAAGATGGTAATGATGACCCTGTATGCGAGACAGCAAAAGAGACACAGATGTGTAGAGTGGACTTTTGGACTCTGAGGGAGAGGAAGAGGGTGGGATGATTTGGGAGAATGGCATTGAAACATGTATAATATCATGTAAGAAATGAATCGCCAGTCTATGTTTGATGCAGGATACAGGATGCTTGGGGCTGGTGCCCAGGGATGACCCAGAGAGATGATATAGGGTGAGAAGTGGGAGGGGGATTCAGGATTGGGAGCTTGTATATACCCATGGTGGATTCATGTCAATGTATGGCAAAACCAATAGAGTATTGTAAAGTAAAATAAAGTAAAAATAAAAACTAAAAAAAAAGAAAAAGACCCTGGAAATGGCAAGAATATAATTTCCAGAATTGCCACATTACAGTATTCAAAATGTCCAGTTTACAACAAAAATGTAAGGTCTGCAAATTTTAAAAGTATATACCATTTTAAAAAATAAAAAAATTCATTAGAAACTGTACCTAAGGAAGCCCAAGTGTTGCAATAAATAGACAAAGACTAAATAAGCTACGTTAGATATAATAGAACAGCTAAAGGAAACCATGTCTAAAGAATGAAAGTGTGCTAATGATGCCTCATCAAACATAGAATATCAAATCAATAGAAATTCTAAGAAGTAAACAAATAGAAATTCAGCAATTCAAAAGTACCATAACTGAAAAGAAAAATTTACTAGAGGAACTTAATAGTAGGTTTATGCAATCAGAAGAAAAAATCAGTGAACTCAGAGATAAGTCAGTTAAGATTCTTTTAAGTATGGGAAACAGGGAGTTGAAAAAGAAAAATGAGGAAAAATAATCAGTGCCTAAGACACTTGTGGCATATTATCAAGCATGTCAATATATGTACAGTGGTAGTCACAGAAGGAGAGAAGAGGGATAAAGGGATTAAAATATTTGAAAAACAGTGGTCAACATTCTTCAGCTTTAGTGAAAAATACAGATCAACTCATTCAAGAAGCTCAATAATCCAGACAAATCACAAGAGGAAAAAATTCCCTGCAGATCAATCTCTCTTATGAATATAGATTCAAATGTCCTCAACAGGAAACTAACAAACTGAAACCAGCCACATATAAAAAGGATTGCACACTTGTGACCAAGTGTAATTTACCTCAGGAAAGTAGGGTTGGTTAAACATACAAAAATCAATCGATGTAATAATCCCAAATAGATTTATGGAATATGGAAAAAAACACACCATCATCTCAATAGACTCTGAAAAACATAAAACATCCTTTCAAGATAAAAAAATGTCAGTGAACTAGCCCTAGGAAAGGACCTCTTTAACCCAATAAAGAGAATATTTAGAGGTGAAAGAGTAAAACTTTAGTTCTAACATCAGGAACAAGACAAGGATGTCTGCGTTCACCAATTCTGTTCAACATCATACTACAGGCATTAGCCAGGGAAGTTAGGCAAGAAAAACAAATGAAAGGCATCCAATTTGGAAAGGAAGAAATAAAACTCTATGTGTAGTCACATATTATTATATATAGAAAACTCTTAATAAACCACATAAAAACTGTTAGAGATAATGTTGTCAGGAAAATGTCAGGTAGAAGATCAATACACACAAAAAAATCAGCTTTGTTTCTATACACCAGCAATGAATAATCTAAAATGGAAATAAAGGTATTTCTATTTACATAACAGCCTAAGAATAAAATATCTATAAATAAATATAAGTTTAAAGGTGAAAAACTTATAAATTGAAAATTATAAAATGTTGCAGAAAGGAATTGAAGTTCTAAATAAATGGAGATGACATATATATGTCTAATTAAAATGGATAGATATGTCACATTTGGGGATTAGAAGATTTATTATAGTTAATATGGCAATATATCCCCAAACAAGGAATTTAATGCAATATCTACCAAAATTCCAAGGACATTTTTTGAAAAAATGAGCAAACTGACCGTAACATCATAGGGAAGTATAAGGGACCCTAAATAGTTAAAATAATCTTGAAAAAGAATAAGAAACTTGGAGGACTCATGCTTCCCAATTGCAACACTTACCCTAAAGCTATATTACCAAAACTGTGAATTTTGTATAAGGACAGACATGTAGATGAATGAAATAGAATTGAAAGTCCAGTATATATATGGCTGGATCCCTTCATTGTTCACCAGAGACTATCACAACATTGTAAACTGGCTATCAGTTCAGTTCAGTCACTCAGTTGTTTCTGACACTTTGTGACCCCATGGACTGCAGCACGCCAGGCTTCCCTGTCCATCACCAACTCCCAGAGCTTACTCAAACTCATGTCCATTGAGTCAGTGATGCCATCCAACCATCACATCCTCTGTCGTCCCTTTCTCCTCTTGCCTTCAGTCTTTCCCAGCATCAGTTCGGTTCAGTTCAGTCACTCAGTCATGTCCAACTCTTTGTGACCCCATGGACTGCACCACCCCAGACTTCCCTGTCCATCATCAACTCCCGGGGCTTACTCAAACTTATGTCCATCGAGTTGGTAATGCCATCCAGCCATCTCATCCTCTATTGTCCCCTTCTCCTCCCTCCTTCAATCTTTCCCAACATCTGGATCTTTTCAAATGTCAGTTCTTCACATCAGGTGGCCAAAGTATTGGAGTTTCCAGCTTCAGCATCAGTCCTTCCAGTGAATATTCAGGACTGATTTCCTTTAGAATGGACTGGTTGGATATACCCCAGTATAAAATACAAAGTTTCAAGTTTGAAAAAAAAGAAAAATTGAAAGTCTGGAAGTAAACCCATCTTTGATCAGTTGATTTCATCAACAGTGATAAGATCATTTAATGGGGAAAGAAAAGTCTTTTCAACAAGTGGTGTTGGGACCACTGACTATCCATATGCAGAAGAATGGATCTGGACATCTACCATATACAAAAGTCACCTCAAAAAGGACCAAAGACCTAAATATAAGATCTAAAACTATAGAACTCACAAGAAAATATAGGCTTAAATCTTTATGACCTCAGATTAGGCAACGATTTCTTAGATGCAGTACACCGGTTTGTAATCCCTAAAGAGAATTTCATTAATCCACATCATCTTCAATGCCAGGATAATATCAGTCTTTCAAAGTTTTGCTAACATTTTGCTGATAATACTGTATTTAAAAGCATCTCATTATTGCTTTTTTTCCTTGACTGCTAATGAAGTTAAATTTATTTTCATGTCAATTGCATTTATAAATGTGTGTGTGCATGGGGGGATAGGTTATTGTTTGTATGTGTGGGTATAACTGTCTTGTATTCTATTTAATTATTGTACTGTACCAATTTCTCAAAAGCAAACACCATCTAAAATCTTTCACGGTTTGTTGCATGTTAACACAATATATTTCTTAAATACGTTTTATAATATTGACTCAGCAGCAGGTGAGCTAAATTTATTTTTACCTAGATTTATCTTTCTACCTTTCATTCTTACTACTACCATCATATTCCCAGATTCATTCATTCATAATTAAATGGAATTATTGGTATTTTGAATTGCTAACTCTATGGTAAGTGAGAAAAAAGCTGCTTTATTTATCCTAAGGGAAAGTAAAAAATAAAATATAAAAGAATTTCATTATATGAATGAACATTTCACCAACATTTTGATTATTTTAATTTAATATATCCTCCGTGTACATAATTGGGCTTCCCAGCTGGCACTAGTGGTAAAGAACATTCCTGTCAGTTCAGGAGACGTAAGAGACATGGGTTTGATCTCTGAGTTGGAAAGATGCCCTGGAGAAGGGCATGGCAACCCACTCCAGTATGCTTGCCTGGACAATCCCATGGACAGAGGAGCTTTGCAGGCTGCAGTCCATGAAATCACAAGGAGTCAGACACGAATGAAGAGACTTGTCATGCCTGCATGCATGTACATAATTAATCCTCTCTTGAATCTCTGATAAAGCAGGTAACTGTAGACATTTTGGCTGCTGATGTTGTGACTGTCTTCTGAGTTATTGCTTTCTTTTTACCTAACCATTGTGATTTCGCTGAACAACATTCTTTAAAACAATGGAGGTACAAACTACTCCTTAAAATTAGTGACTAATATTTTATAAGGTTGCTTATTTAGTTGCTTGTTTTATTTTTCTGTAGATTCTAAGAAAGAAAAGTGAAAAGTGAAGTCACTCAGTCATGTCCGACTCTGCGACCCCATGGACTGTAGCCTACCAGGTCCTCCGTCCATGGGATTCTCTAGGCAAGAGTACTGGAGTGGGTTGCCATTTCCTTCCCCAAGGGATCTTTCCAACCCAGGGATCAAACCCGGGTCGCCTGCATTCCAGGCAGATGCTTTAACCTCTGAGCCACCAGGGAAGCCCAAGCTTCATTATTAAAGAAATTCCATCCTCACAATACTAGCCAGTCTAGGAAATTTCATAATTAGCCTAGCTATACTTAGAATGAAGAACTTCTTAATCACAGTTCTGTTGTGATCACTAGTGTGGATGACTGGTCCATTGCTTAGAATGAGTCAAATAAATGATGAACAAATTAATGTGAAGCTTTGTGAAGGATTTTTTAAATTAATGTTAATGGGAAATGGGTCAATTTCAAGTACCTGCTTTCCTCATCAGAAATTCTACTTCAATTTCACCAGTCTTTATAACTTCAGTGGTACTTAAGTGGAAAAGGAGATTCATACAAACAAAAATGAGAAAGCAAAGCATTTCAGAGTCATCACTTCAAAAAAATATAATAACCATTTATGATAATTAACTTTGCAGTATTTTCTTTCAGAAACTTTTGTTTGTTTGCTTTTCTAGTGGCTAAAGGTGGCAATGAAAGTACCTTTTGGAAAAAAAAAAATTTCCAGTGCTGTCGTGCTGGTATTTGTTGATGTTTTTGCTCCCTATCTTTTTGCAGGAGTAACAACTGTTCTAACAATGACAACTCTAAGCATCAGTGCTCGGAATTCCCTCCCCAAAGTGGCTTATGCAACTGCCATGGACTGGTTTATTGCTGTTTGCTATGCATTTGTGTTCTCTGCCCTAATTGAATTTGCAACTGTTAATTACTTCACCAAAAGAGGATGGGCTTGGGATGGAAAGAGTGTAGTAAATGACAAGGTAAGTGAGAACTTCCTTCTAACTGTAATTAAGCGAATCCCTCAACCCATTTAGCTTGTAACAGATACTGTACCTCAAATTTGACATTAAGAACATTCAAACATAAAGCTTTCTTTTAAAGTATGCTCTTGCCTGAAATCCTTTAGGAGTGCTGGTATTATTACTTCTGTTAAAGCCACTTCCTAGCATCAGTTGAGCTCTGACAGTGTGTCAAGCACTTGCTAAGTTTTCTACATATGCTCTCTCATATAATCTTTACAACTTTTTAACTAGGATCTCTTTTTAATTCTCTCTCTCTCTTTTTTTTTTTTTTATGAAGAAGGTATAGCTTAGTGAAGTTGTTTACTTGCCCGAGTTCACACAAGTTAATGTTTACTTAAACCCAGATCTGCCTGACCATTAAGTTCATGCCTTTAACCACACCACTTTCTAGTAAAAAGATCTGGGAAAGAAAAGTGGGCACTAAGTTTACCAATTATAGAATCTCAGGCCCTATCAGTGGGTTGAGTTACTCTTCAGAGTTACTCTTCAGAGATGGGGGTATCATCTCTGTTGCTTGGATGTAAAAGAACTCACAGGATTGTAATCTCTCCCATGTTGTATGGAATAAGTAAGTAGGTAGGAATGCATAGACATTTTCAGTTGCTCATTTAGTCCACAAGAGAAAAAAAATATTTATCTTTAAGCGATTTGGAAATTATTGATGTCTATTTTTCGGTTTCAGGTACTGAAGGAAGTGTGAGTTTTGTGCATTGATAAATAGCCTTAAGAGGAGCCTTTGTATATATCACAATGAGATATAAAGTTTTCTCAATAATAATAAAAAGTTCTACTTGGAGGGTTTCTTTTCTACAAAGTATTTACCTGAATACCCTTCCATTAAGTTTGGAACAATATACTTGCTGATTTTCCTTTTCAGTTATTTGAATATAATTTTTTTCTAATTTATGTGATATTGACATTGATATTATAGTCTTTTCCCTTAACTTTGTAAACTGTAAAAGTTTTAACAAGTGCTGATTTATTTCATTTTATAAGCTATATCTTGTATACTAATAGTCAATGAGTAAATAGTAAAGAAAATCTGATTAATTTTCTATGCTTTAACTTTTAGGTTATTTCACCTTTCCCATCACATTTTATTGTTGATTTATGTTTTCATTCCCTATATAGTATACTGCTTTCTCATTGCTATCTATGCAGTTACTTCTTTTAAGTTATATAAGTTACACATGCACTTTCATACTAACATTTTTTGAAGATAAAATGCTTTGCAAATATATCAAAAAAGATAAATAGCGGTTTGTGATGTAAATCCATGTAAAAATATATTGATGCTTTATTTTTAATGCATTGAGGTGCCAATCAAATTGACATTGTGATTTGGCATATGAAATAATATGCCTTCTCAACCCCTGAACTTGGAAAATACAAGTACCTATAAATGCGTAAAAAATCAGATTCCTGATAATGCATTCTAAAAGCAATAGCGTGACAGACAAATACTAGATTTGTTTATCCACATATCAGATCACATATAGTGCAGATAAATCTTGGTTGAAATCATTTATGCTCCAACCTAATTTGCAGGAAAACAACTAACAAAATTTGTATTATTTAAGTTATAAGTATTTCAAGTTCAGTGGTTAAATTAAAGGGAACATTACATCAAGCTCCTTGCTTGTTGTTAACCACTTTTCCATAGCTAGAGTGCCAAACACAGTGTCAGGCAATTAGTAGGCACTGCAGAAAGTTTTGTTGAATAAAAGAATAAATTGATTTTTGCCATTAAATCTGGCAGTGTAATACCAATGGCAAGACTTCTTTGCCTGCATGGAAGATCTTTTAATACTTTACAGTGGTAAATTTATCAGGGGGTACTCATCCATTTTCATGATTCAAATACATTTTGGGAGGTTTTTTCCTATTGGAAACAACCAGGTTCTTAAAACTAAAAGGATACGTAGTGGAATGCCTCAAACTAGCACATCTGCCTAAAAAAAAAAAAAAAAAAATCAGTGCAATTTACTCTGTTTTAGTTTTCCTTAGATTTAATTAAGTGGAAAACAGTAATTTTCCTGAAATACAAAGGTTTTATCCATAGGCCAAAATGGGATGCTTTTAGTTGAACCAGACTGGAGAAAGCCATTTTTGGAGTTAGTAAACATGAGTAAATGCACTTAATGATCTGTCAATCAAAAGCATATATAAAAAGTTATTCAAGGTTTGTTAACTGGCAAGTATCAATTTGTCTCTGAGGATAATCACTCAGAGATTCATATTAATATTGTATGTTTGAAAAATGAAATATGTATTTAACATACAGTTTATATATAGATTGTGCTCTGATGATCTTTAAGGTTAGTTTTCGCAAACAGATAAATAAACTCATTTGCTTCATTTTCAAGCTACATTTGAGCCCTCTATTAGAAGACAAAGCTTATCTTGCTCTGTGATCTTGCACAAGATTGTACACTACTTTTTGCCTCAGGTGTTAAATTAGTTAACAAAACTTTATCGATCTAAAAATTTAGTTCAGGATCAAATAATTCAACTTCACTTATTTATGCCTTTTCATATATGAAAGTATCTAATTTTTCAACTTCCCAAATTCTTCCGGAACCTTCCTCAAGACTAATTCTGCTACCTTATCTCTTGATTCCTTTTCCTCTTGTTCCTTTTTCAATATTAAGCCATCAGTTATTATTTTCTTCTCTTACTTCTTCAAAGCCATCTTCTCTTTTTCACCTGCTTCCTGTAAATTTCTGATGATGCCTAATATACTTAATTTACCATAAAGGCAAAAGCAAAACTCTCTCCAGATTCTATCACCCATTCCCTGATCCTCAGATTCCCCATTCTTCTTCTTTTTCCATTCAAGCTTTTGAAAGCGTTGCTTGTAAAATATATGTTCTCACTTTCAATTTAATTTTCAGCTCACTGTAACCAGGTTATCTTTCCATTTATTGTCCTGTAGCTGAAGGATTCCAGCCTCTACATTTTCAAATCAGATACTTTTTTCATTTTTCTCAAGGGATTCCCTTTGAACCCACTGAATACTGTTATACTCCTAGACTCTATTTCAAGTCCAAATCAGCAACTTTTTCTCTTCTGGCAGGCCTTTAAAAAAAGGCTTAGAATATCACCTTCCTTCCTTAAATCTTGACAGCTGCCACTATTCATTCTATTCTTTGAGATTCTTTACCTAAGTTTGGAGTATGTCCAGTCCACCTAGCATTTGCTCTTGTTTATCCCAAAGACGGTCATTTAAATTTATTTTTTTGTTCTTGCTATTACTACGTGATTCTCATTTTAAGGATTTTACTGTAAATGCTTGTGGGAATGTCAGCCACACTATGCATTGTCTACTGTTTATTATCTCTAAATAGATAAAACCTACTCATCCTCAGCACCAATACCAGTGTGAAGTGAATTGAAAATTGCTCAGTTATATCCAACTCTTTGCTGCCCCATAGACTATAGTATCCATGAAGTTCTCCAGGCCAGAATACTGGAGTGGGTAGCCGTTCCCTTCTCCAGGGGATCTTCCCAACCCAGGGATTGAATCTGGGTCTCCTGCTTTGCAGGCAGATTCTTTACCAACTGAGCCACAACGGAAGCCCATGGGTACTGAAATGGATAGCCTATCCCTTCTCCAGGGGATCTTCCTGAATCAGGAATCAAACTGGGGTCTCCTGCACTGCAGGCAGATTCTTTACCAACTAAGCTATCAGGGAAGCCCGATCCTCAGGAAATTTCTGAACACTTGCTCCCCTGACCCCTGAAAAATTAGATCATTTTTTAAGTATGTATAGTGTCCTGTTCTTTTACATTTCATTCTTTATTACAGCTTATAATTGCATGCTTAAGTTCTAGCTCCTTCACAGTTTATGGTAACAATGACCACATTTAATTTAATAAATCATTTATCCTTGGCCCTTTGTACAGGACTTACTATACATATTAGTTTTCAATAAATGTGGTGTAAAATAACTAAACATAACCAAATCATAACCACAGCCCACACCTTTATCTTACTTTCCACAGTTATTATACCTTTCTTTTAACTTTCAGGTTCATGTATCCGATAGGTACCCATGTTCTTCATGAACATGAATTTTCAACCTTTGCATATCTCTTCTAAAAGATGAAAGAAACAGCAAGCAACCAAAAAATAAAATGTCCTAAGTGCCTATTTTTTCATATTTATCTCAGTTCATGGCAAAACCTAGTTTCACATACTGACAACTTGAAAGCATCCCTTGAGATCTAACCAGCTGTCAAATGTCCATTTTCCTATGTGTATGTCCATAGGCCATGCCCTTACCACCTTTCATTATTTTCAGTCTGTTTATTCCTCATTATCTCTAATCATGTCTCGTTTTAATCCGTTCTGTTCAGTAGTTCCAGAGGTATCTTTCTAAAACAGAAGTATGATCGTTTATTTTTTAGCTCTTTAGTGAATTGCTGAAAGCAATTTTTCAAGCTATCTCAGCTAATATGGCCCAAATATATAGCTTTCTGATACATTTGTTTACATCATGAATGATAAGAAAATATTTTGCTGTTTATTGTACACTTACTACTATGTGCCTGGGAATATCTCCATGTCAAAATGAGGAATATAGGATTCTCAAGTAAAGTTATTTGCTCAAGATCACACATCTAATAAATAGCGAATCCAAGACTGAACAGATCTGAAGTCCATGCTCATTCTTCCTCTAGCCATTAAAAACATCCCCAACTATCCATGCCTCTTCCTATCTCCATGACATCAGATGTGTTGATCCCTCTTGCTAAAATGCCCTCTCCTTTCTTTCCTAACTGAGTAACTATTTATTCCCCAAGATCTATCCAATTGTATGTAATTGCCACCATGACTGGGCGACTGAACAGAACTGAACTGAACTGATTATGCTTTTACAGTGCTTGCCACAAATTCCTTTTATATAACCTCATTATACTTTTATCGTAAACAAAGCTATCAATAAGTTATATGATATAGAGGAGAATGGTTTTGTCTTATTTGCTATTTCTCTGCTGATACCTAACATAGTGTTTAGCACATAACTTTTTGAATTAACTTTTAAAATATACCTTTACTCTCTTAAGACTGTGTTTATTTCTAAATATGAGTCAGTGGTTCTACACTGGCCAAGAAAAGCATATTCTTTGGATGTACACTATATATTAAATTACTGAAAACACAGGCATAGCGCCATAATATCCAAACTAACCTGAACTGTGCCATTATTTTGGATTTCACTCCATGGTAATCACATTGCATCATATTTCAAGTGTTTTTATTCATCTATTTGTATTTTTTAAGATCCTCCTTTGTTCCAAAAGCATTTCAGACAGTCTATCAAACGAATGTATGTACTTAAATTATTATGATATTATATAAATAGAAGTAGAAAATCAGGGTGAAGGAAAATAGACTGCAAATATGTCCACCATTTGGGCCAGAATATTAACTGTAGTCCATATCTGTGCTGTGTGCTGTGCTTAGTCACTCAGTCGTGTCCCACTCTTTGCAACCCCATGGACTGTAGCCCGCCAGGCTCCTCTGTCCATGGGGATTCTCCAGGCCAGAATAATTGAATCAGGGTCTCCTGCATTGCAGGCAGATTCTTTACCAGCTGAGCTACCCAGTAAGCCCAGTCCATAGCTAGAATAGCCAAGATTCAAATTCTAAGCTTTTTGGCTATGAGAATGAACCATAGGGGGAAGCTTACTTCCCTTTAACAAAAAAAAATGGAAGTATAAATTTCTTCAGAAAAAAAAAATCCTATACTGAATTCTCTGTTTGAAACAATATAATATGGATTTTATATTAGAAAAAGGCTTCCCTTGTAGCTCAGTTGGTAAATAATCTGCCTGCAATGCAAGAGACCTGGGTTCAATCCCTGCGTCGGGAAGATCCCCTGGAGAAGGAAATGGCAACCCACTCCAGTATTCTTGTCTGGAGAATCCCATGGACTGAAGAGCCTTGCAGACTACAGTTCATGGGGTTGCAAGAGTCGGACACGACTTAGCAACTAAGCCACCACTATATTAGAAAAAGTCAGGTGCTATTGCAAGTAATGTCAGCATTTTCCCAATAAATGCAGTAATTAATTTCATATTGATGTTTCTTGTAGTCCCCTTCAATAAAAGCTGAAGGCATTACATTAACTTACAACTCAGTGAAGGCAATTCTTCAAGGAGCTAAGCTAATATGGTCCAAGTATATAGCTTTCCCATGGCACAATTTTATCCAAGGAAAGACTTTAGAGTACTTAGAGAAGTGGATGGACTGTATAACCTTCAAACAATCTTCTGTAAGTATCACTTTTCTTAGGATGGTTAGCAGACAGTTAACAATACCATTATCTAATCAGCGAGCATGTTGTTTTTTTACAAATAATGGGCTTTCTAGTAGCCGCAATGACTGTAAGAAAGCAACATTGTATATAGAAAGAGCATAGATTTGCCACTTTGGAAACTTGGGATTTTCTCAAAAAAACTCTTGTATTTAGTGTTATATTTATGAGAGCTCCATTTCCTTATGCTAAGGAACACTCTGTGAGATTCTTTCCGACTCTGAAACTGATTGCTATTTTCATTTATATGCAGGTCATTTCAGTACTAAGTGTCTACATTTTAGCTAAAGTGTTTACTCAATTTACTAATGCATCATTTTATCTAATACTCTAAGAAAACTGAGATTGATTTGCCACAATGGTGTGAGACATTTTGATTTTTATAATCAGGAGTTTCCCAGACTGAACTTTTAAGTATTTATTTGGATACTCTAATAAGTAATAACCTCAGGATATTCTGATTCTTATAAAATATCCTTTAAGAAATAGAAAGTTTAATAGTATATGTTATAATTCCTTCTCATTCCACTTAAGTAACAGCATCAACAGACTCTATGGCAGCATAATTTTCTTTTTTCCCTGGATAATGTGTAAAAATAAATCATTTACTGCATTAGTGTATAACCATATTTTCCCACTTCTCTTGTATATGTCTCAATCACAAGTAAAACAATTTCCTCACATATGTTGAAATTTGAGTGTTATTTTTCAATGGAGCTTATTTGATTAATTTCCTAGTCTTCTACATCTATAAATGGTGCAATTGAGGACTTTAGGGATAATTAGATAATATAATTGTTGAACACACTATTAGAATCCATTTCTGTTAATCTAATAAATACTTATTGTACTCTACAAAATATATGGTTATATGCATTGAATATACGTATGTATATCATTCCAGTAGATGTCATTCATTTATCGTGAAGCAAACATTTTTTTGAGCCTGCACTGTGCCAGGAACTTGCTAGAAGCTCTGCATTGCCCAATCTCTGCCTTCAAGGAGCTTTACAATTAAGTAAAAGAGGAAAAGAAATGAAAGTGTTTCATGTGCCACTATAGAGACAAGCACTGAGGTGTGTGGAAGCACACAGAAGGGGTGCTTTTGCAGTAGGTTATTATGTCTCAATAGATGTGATTTTGAGCTGAGACAGTATAAAACAGACCCTACTAGGGGACCGGTGTGGCTTGATTATCAGCCGCTCGCTCAATCATGGTATCATTCACAGGTTAGGAAATACAGTTTAGGGTATCATTCACAGATTAGGAGGATGTACAGGATTAGATTGGGAGTGAAAGTAACCTGATTTCATTTTTGGATATTTTATGTCTTAAGTATATGTGGCATATATAGGTGGAGAAGGCTGGTGAAATATAATGGGTAAGAATTCTGGTGTGATAATCATCCCTGTATTGGTGGCAAAATGAATGAAGTCACTTAAAATTAATAGAAATGAGCAGTGCCAGATTGCCCTCATTTCCCTCATTCTGCTTCCATTTGGTTTTATTCTTCACACTTAACTTTATTTTCTTTACCTACATTTTCAGCCATATCTGGCCTTATTCATCAAAATGTATAGGTGACTTACCTAAGAACCTTAGAGTAGACATATGGAATTAGTAAAATTAGTCTGTAAGCAATTAGATAATATGAGCTATCAGGGCTGACCTAGTTCTCAAAAGAAACAAAATTTATCTAGGGACACAAGCTTAAAAAATATATCTCGTGGCAGTGAGTATTTTCATGTAACAATAGAATTCATTGCCCTGTTTGTTTTCAAGGGTCTCAGGATTTTAGCATAAGTCAAGGCTTGAAATAAATAAAGTAAAATTGGTATGTGGGGTCAAAATGATGTGGCCCAAGTAGTTAGCATGCTGATCATCTGGCTTGATCAGAGGTTTGCCTGATATTCAAAGAAGACTTCATAGCATGATGTCTGTAAACTTGATTCTTTTAAATAGAAGTTAGAAAATCCCATGGATGGAGGAGCCTGGTACAGACTACCATCCATGGGGTCACAAAGAGTCGGACATGACTGAGTGACTTCACTTTCACTTAGTAATGAAAAGGACAAGGTAATATCTACTAGTAATGGCCTAGGGTATGAATATTCTTTGATACTATTTCTAGCAGATCTGTGTCTTACAAATAACAATAATAGAACATGTTATGTGGACTTAATCTATGTACTCTGCTTTAGAAGATCTTAGAATTAAGTTGGGCTTCAGATGGTGCTACTGGTAAAGAACACACCTGCCAATGTAGGGGATATAGAGGCGTGGATTTGATCCCTGGGTCAGGAAATTTCCTGGAGGGCATGGCAACCCACTCTAGTATTCTTGCCTGGAGAATCCCCATGGACAGAGGAGCTGGGCAGGCTACAGTCCATAGTGTTGCAAAAAATTGGACATGACTGAAGCAACTTATCTTGCATGGAGAATTAAATTACGAATTAGTAGAAGTCAGCTATGATTTTCACAGTTCCCCACCCCCCCTCCCCGCCCCATACCCATGTTTTAAAGTTTAAATCTGTAGGAGCAATCTGCTTTAAGAAAGATTTGTGATAATCATTTTCAAATGTAATGAAGGGGAGTTATTATATCCTTGAAAACAAGGTCTTGGAAGGGTCTGAGTTAGAAAGGCTTAACAGAGCTGTGGCTAGGAATAGATGTTTAGCCCTATGAGATGCCCTGACCTTCATTCAGTAAATTGGTATGAAATTATAGGTGCCAGCTACTGAGTTTCAACTAGAAATAGTACTCATGGCTGTTGTACTTTCCTTGCTACTGGGTTTGAAAATACTCAAGTTTCCAAGTTACAAGGGAACATTTTGAAGCCAAAACCCATCATCTTTTTGAGCTCTTGAGTCTACCTTTGAAGTTTATACTGACATTCAGAAATTGAAGCTATGCTTTGAACAGTGAAGAGAGAGTATGATGAAATTCTGTCCTTTGGAATGATAAGAAAAGTTTTGAACATATGTTAAAATGATTTTTAACACTGCTTATTTTAATGTCTATCACTGGTTGGGATGAAATAAAAAAAACATCAACATACAGA
Organism: Ovis aries; assembly: GCF_016772045.2. NCBI lineage: Eukaryota > Metazoa > Chordata > Mammalia > Artiodactyla > Bovidae > Ovis > Ovis aries. The sequence continues at coordinate 65,529,917 of NC_056059.1, read as the reverse complement.
TATAAAAAATTCAAACTAGGCTGATATAGACTAATACAGCCCTTATGGGTTTTTATAGCTGATATCCATTCAGACTGGTCAGAGCATCTGTTCTGATTTGTTGATGCTTCTGCTCTAGAGTTTCTTAAATATTTTTAGTGTCTCCTGTGTATTTATGTACAATTGAAGGGAATTCAAGTGGAGGGCAGGAATGGTATTGGTAAGAGTTAGTACAGTTTCTCAGAGAAGGCAATGGTAACCCACTCCAGTACTCTTGCTTGGAAAACCCCATGGACAGAGGGGCCTGGTGGGCTGCAGTCCATGGGGTAGCTAGGAGTCGGACACTACTGAGAGACTTCACTTTCACTTTTCACTTTCATGCATTGGAGAAGGAAATGGCAACCCACTCCAGTGTTCTTGCCTGAAGAATCCCAGGGACAAGGGAGCCTGGTGGGCTGCCGGCTTTGGGGTCACACAGAGTCGGATGCTACTGAAGCAACTTAGCAGCAACAGCAGTACAGTTTCTATCTATAGATTCCTCTTACAACAAAGGATATTTTACATTTTATGTTTTTGTTGTATAAATGACTAACCCTATACCATAACTCCTGACCCAACTTGAACATCTCTCTTCCGCAAAATCATCTTTGTTATTGTTGAGTTGCTAAGTCATGTCCTATCCTATCATGGACTGTAGCTCACCAGGCTCCACTGGGATTTCCTAGGCAAAAATACTGGAATGGGTTGCCATTTCCCTCTCCAGAGGATATTCCCAACCCTGAGTTGAGGGATGGAACCCAAGCCTCCTGCACTGCAGGCAGATCTTTACCACTGAGCCACCTGGAAAGCCCATAACCAGCTCCACACTCCACTAAATGGTTATGGTTTTCAATGTAATTCAAAAGCACGTTAGTTAAATTTGATCCTCACAACAGTTCAGTATGGATTTGGTATAATTATCTCTCTTTTAAAACTAGAAGTTGAAGCAAGGAGAGTTTAAAAAACATTCCCAAGGTCCAAATTCTGTATAACTGCAATTAGATGTCATCTGAAGTGATACTGAGATATAATTGCAATAATATAAACACTATATGTTAGAACTTCATAGGTTAAAGACATATGGGTTAAAGTCTTTTAGAATACTGACCTAGTGATATAAACTCCAGTTGAAATGTTTTGAGAAGAAGCACTCCCAGGGTTCACACAGCTTCCCCAAAGATAAAGTCACATATCAGGCTGCTGAAAGCAGAGACTTGGAAACCACACCCATTTAAGTTTGTGTACTTTTTTAGTCACTTGTTAGACAGGAGACCTGGTCCTGTCATAAAGCCTCTTTAGCTTCCATTTCTGATTGTGTAACTTGGAGTTACAACCTAGAACTTGTTTCTTAGCCAGTAGTGAATCTTGTCACCAATGATATGTTAGGCTTAACACTCAACCTGACATATCCTAGTGCTCATAAGGTGTTAGTTATCTTTACTACAGTTATATGCTTTCCCATATGTAACATGGGAAAAGACATTTTATAACTTTCATAAAGCTACGAATGATAATCTCTCAGCCTTTTTCTTTTATGCTCCTAGCAAGTCTGGAAGAATGCCTTATCAGCAAGGGAAAGAGGTGAGGGAGAAACCAGACAGTGAAGAACAGAAAATGCAGGCCTGTTTACAGACCCTCCTGAAATTTCAGACACCTTTTTTTAATTTCACTTGAACATTTAGAGAATTCTTGTTCAAAATATTGATACTCAAAATTCTGTTGTAGGTCAATTGGTCCTCTAAATGGGCTTCGCTGATAGCTCCATTGGTAAAGAATCCGCCTGCAATGCAGGAGACCCCGGTTCAGTTCCTGGGTCAGGAAGATCCCCTGGAGAAGGGATAGGCTACTCACACCAGTATTCTTGGGCTTCCCTTGTGGCTCAGCTGGTAAAGAATCTGACTGCTATGCAGGAGACCTGGGTTCGATCCCTGGGTTGAGAAGGTTCCCTGGAGAAGGGAAAGGCTACCCACTCCAGTATTCTGACCTAGAGAATTTCATGGACTGTATTGTCATGGAGTCAGAGATGTCTGAGTGACTTTCACTCACTTATTCAAAATATTGACACTCAAAATTCTGTTCTAGTTCAATTGTTCTAGGTCAACTATGTACTATTTTGCTTAATTCATTGCTACCTCAAATTTGTTTGCATTCAGGTAACTAATAGTGTGTTTATATTAGTACAGAGCTACAGTTACATAGCTTTTCAGGTTTTATTAAATAGTGTTATTTAATGTTGAGTAAATATTTTCAGGTTTCATTAATTTGGCGATATGCTACGTGCCTACCTCATAGAAGGAATCAGGCTAAGGTTATGATGGTGAAGAAGACAGATACAGCACCAACTTCCACTGACCTTAGATTCTAATAAGAAAAGAAGAGTGTCAATCAGATAATCACACAATTGAAGAAAGAATTTACTCATTTCGAAAAATGCCATGATGGAAATAAACTAGGTGCTCTGAAAGAGTATAGATGGGGAGCAAGGATGGCATTAGATAGAGTGGTTAGAGGATCCTTTTGGAGGAAATAACATTTAAACCAAGACCATAATATGAGAGGAGACTGATCATAGGGAAAATGGGATAGAGAGAAGCCATTCCAGGATGAGGAAGTAAAACCAGTAGGTGGCATTTCAGATGTTCTGAGGAGCTCCAGTTCTTTATGTCTATGTGCAGAAAGAATTCAGTGAAAGGCAAAGTGATAGATAAGAAGTGATTCATTAGAATAAGATGTTCATGAGACTTAAAAGTGGGCAGATGAAAGGGTACCATACCCCAAGGACTTAGTGGGCTAGTTTTATAATCAAAGGAAGAGAGGGGAGAGGGTGAAGGTCACCTTATTCCTCATTTTTTGAATAGACATGTTATTTCCATAATTAGTTCCTCCTCCATGTCAGGAAGGGGAGTTTTCTTGTCCCTACATGATCAAGCCTGGATTGTCATGGCACAGTGGAAATGGATAAAAGCTGGCAACACGTGCTAAAAATGGTAACTCATCTCAGGTTTTAGTATAATGTTACCCTTTCCTTATATTTTTGTTTTTAGTGTATTCAGAGGAGTGTGTCCTGGGAATCATGAATTTATTATGCTCACTGGGCAGGATGTGGGTCTCATGCCACAATTGTTTAATTGTTTGGGGGCATGTCTCTTCCTTCTGTTGCTTGGTTTTGCTAAGCAAGCCTGGTTGGTTTTGTGGTTAAGCCAACCTGCTTTCTAGAGTGATCATTAACTTGCAGGGATCTCACACTTTTTTCTTTACTCACAATTCCTTAGTGGGATTAACTATTTAATTACTTGTTTTATCCCTGTCTTACTAGTAAATAGTAAATCCCTATTACTTACTTTATACTCTGTCACTATCAGAGGTAGTATAGCTAAAGGCACCAAGCAAAAAAATCCTCTGAATACAAGTGATTTCTATGAGACTGATGTATAATGAATAAAAAAATACACCATGGTAGGAAGTGTTGATTTCATTCTAGGTTCCATGAGACGGTCTCTTAAATGAGACTTAAGCTCAGAAATGACACCATCCAATTTAAGTCAAAAAATCCCCATGGGGGCTGTAGTTTGACTAATTATCTCCCAACTGGAAAAACATAAAGGAATGCTATTTGGTTCTGGCAGGAGAAAACTGTGGCCCAGACCAGAGTGGGTGAGAACTGGACAGGGAAATTTAAGGAGAAACAGGATGTAGGTGAGCTAGGCAGAAATCCAAACATTTGTGTTTCATCTTCCTTTAATGTCTTTAGTATTTATTACCCTACCACCTGTATATGGATACAATTTTCTACCGTTGAGTAAAAGCATTCCAATATGATTTTGATATGAAGGGAAGATATCCTATTATGAAATTAAAGAAATTAAATTTCAGTGCAAAATTTGAGAGCATTCACTGCAGATGATCATTCCTCTTGTTAAATTATTTCTATATTTCATTTATTCATTCACTCATTCATTCAACAAATATTTCAGTAACATATAAGAGTCAAAAATGTTGTATCATTTTGTTAAAGTTGTATTTTTAAGTATTCTATGTAAACAACAAGAAATGGTTCTCCAGGAAAATGGTACTGTTGATTTACTCAGGGGATTTCCTCACCCTTGTGGTTTTAGGACTTAATTAACTTCATTTATTTCCCTAAATTCCTTCTTTCTAATGTATAATGATGCTTATCGCAATACTTTTCTTCAGGATTTGAAACTGGAGTTTGGAAAATATTAAGAAGTCTTAATCCACATTCTGTTAATTCTTGTGTTTTTTCACTAGAAAAAAGAAAAAGCCTCTGTGATGATACAGAACAACGCTTATGCAGTGGCTGTTGCCAATTATGCCCCGAATCTTTCAAAAGACCCGGTTCTCTCCACCATCTCCAAGAGCGCAACCACGCCAGAACCCAACAAGAAACCAGAAAACAAGCCAGCCGAAGCCAAGAAGACCTTCAATAGCGTCAGCAAAATTGACAGAATGTCTAGAATAGTTTTCCCAGTTTTGTTTGGTACATTTAATTTAGTTTACTGGGCCACATATTTAAACAGAGAACCTGTATTAGGGGTCAGTCCTTGATTCTAGGCACAGGTTGTCTTTGAGATGTATAGCAACATTAAACTTGTTTTGTTTTGCGTTGTACAGTCTGACTAATAACTGCTAATTTGTGAACCAACATGTACAGTATGTATATAGCATCATAGCTTATAGACCTCTAATGGAGACACGCATTTGCTAACTCATGGCAGAAGGCACCCCATGCCCAATGAGCCATTGCCTTTTTAAAAGATTTACCCTCAAAATTGGTCTAAAGTAGATTTCAGATGATCTGATTTATTTCCTCTTATTCTAACAGCAATGAAAATGGAGATCCTATACCACCCTTTATGGACCCTTTTGATTTAGGTCTTACATAGGAGTATTTTCTACTGTTACCTAACTATAAAGTAAAATAACATTGTCTTTCCAAGATGAATTCCTCTAAATAACAGAACCTCCTATCTGCAACGTCAGTTCCCTTCTCGAGTGCTCAGAATCCCCGCTAATATAATTGGAAGCTTAGCACACATCTGAAGAAAAACTAGAGATTTGAAATTAGCTTTTAATTACTCTGTTTAGTATCTATAGCCGTGTACATACTACGGCATGACAAATTCAAATAATTATGAATCACCCTGACAAGATGTTCGGTATGCCTAGGATTTAATAACTATTGAAATGCCGTGGTCATCACATTTTTCACATCAGAGTTTATTTGAAATAATTGAAATCCTTCAGATTATTTTAATCATTGGAAACTACCTTAAATTAGAAAAAAAAAAAGATGATAAATAGGTCTTAGTATTTCCAGGTATGTGTTGTATTGAAATTGATCAGCTAAATTTTCTTGGTGCTGGAAACTGGAAAAGACATCCAGTTTGGCTGCTGTGGAGCAACATTCATATTGGATTAGAAAATTGTGCCAAAAACTCCCATCAGTGAGAATTCATAGGTGTCACAGAGTATATACGAGCACTTATACGATTCTCTCCTTTCCTGTTTACTGCAAATTCTGCCTTAAGGCTTCTTTTCATCAGGACTCAGAAGCCAACTAATTACAAAGAACAGGGCAGTTAATTGGCACATTTTTCTGTCTTGAAAGCAGCTCTTTCAGATAAGAATTAATGTAAATTCTGCTTTTGTAAATTGCAACTTTAAATTTCTCTGACTCAAATTTGCAGCTTTGTATATGAGAAGAGGTTTTGGTAAGAGTTGAACATTTTTAAACTGAAACTTTAAAGCATCACCAACAGATTGTGGATTAGTTCACATGCACAAACAAAACACACACACCTACAATTAGCTCAATTAGGATACATACACAAATATTTAGCTAAATTAGAAACCACAGTTTTCAATTTTATATAATTACTAATTATTAATGAGCAACATTCATTTTCCTTTTAGAATTTAAAATACTCTTTATGCCCCTGATATATGTTACAGAAATTATTAATTGTGTCTCATGTTATTAGACTCAACATTTTGGGCAAACTTAAAATCCTTTTGACTCACATATACATTAGCAGTTATTAGTTGACTTTTACTAATAGATACACCTTTATGATGGTGTTTTTGTAGAGACATAAGTAGTCAAATAGTGGCATTTCTTGCAGTTTTGTACAGTATTTCAGTATAGTGCATAAATAGGTATGTTCATAAAATCAATAAAAGGAGTTATGGAAACAAGCAAAATCACAGCAAAAACTGCTATTCCTTTGCCTCATTTATAATTTTTATTTTATTCATTTTTTTTGTTTCAGTGTGATTCTGTTATGTGCTTTGCATGATTGTATTAATACCAAGGTCACAAATGCATCTTATTAACAGAATTTGCCATGAAGACAGCCTTGACGCTAAAAATTTGCCCTCACAAAAGGTAATCCATAATCTTTAATAAAATAAACTTGTTACATGAGCCAAAAATGTATTTGTTTAATTCCCTCCCAAAGCACTGTTTTGGTCATCTAAATAGTTTTTTAAAGTGTACTTTATTCATACACTGCAATGGAAGTTATCCTATTTTCTTACACATTTAAATATATCATAGCTCTTCCAGGTGGTTTAGGGAAGGGTGCAGTAGTCTAAGACAGTACACAATGCTTGAAGGCAAGCAATAAAAATGCTTTGTATGGTATGTATTATTAAACATTTTAAAATATTGTTCTTATAAGTTCTGCATTTCCCCCTTAATGTGTGACTATACATTATAAATTTATAAATATGTACATATGTAAAAATATTTGTAAATAGCAGTTTCTGTAGGACAACAGGAAAAAACTCATCTATACCTTTGCAAAAGGCTGCTCCTACATTGATGGTACCTATTTATTAAAATTTATGGTAGATTGACCAGAAAAGTTATCATTACTGTTATTTTTATTTTTAGTTTCAATTGTTAAAATCTTATTTGAGCCTGATAACATCCTGACAGTTGAGATAGTCCAGTCATGTGGATCAGGGTTTTCTATTATTTCTTTAACTTTCTTTTTTTTTTTTTTTAAACACATTTCTTAGCGTTTTAAAGTTTAGATAAATTGCAGAAGCTTTAGTCTTGCTGGAGAGAGGGAGGATGCACCATGGTAAAGGATCTTAAATTATAGAACAAGGGTCTTTACAATTATTCTCCCTTTGATGAATCCTTTTAAAAACACAAAATAAAAGTGACATGGATTTATTAAAAATAAGATTAAAAAATAAGATTCATAATTCAGAAAACATTTTAAATAAAGTAACAATGGTCTCTTTGGCCCATAATATCATGGTTATTTTATACAGTTGTATATTGACATAAAGAATTATGGTATATACAAAATGTAGATAAATACATGTACATATAGAGAGATATAATCTCATTATTGTATAGTTACTGCTCTGATTAAGCTAATATTTGTTCAACAAATATTTTTTACCTGCTACTATTTTCCATTCCATGGGTATGATGTTAATACCACTCATATCATGTCCATAGAATTTAGTTGAAAATCAAAGTGCATCTCATTCTTGTAAAAGACTTTAAATCAAAGACCAAATATAATATATAAGTTAATTTATCACTGAGAATTGATTAATGAATTATGAGATCATGAGTGTGCTAAGATGGTGGCTGTTTTGCTATTTTCTTCTATTTATGTTTATATTTGTTTGAATAGAAAATGGATATATAATATAAATATATTTCCATTAAAACCATTAAATAATTTTTTTAAACTTCAGTGATTTTTAAAGTGCCAGTCTTAATATTTAGCAGTCTTTTCAGGGATCTATTTCGAATTTATCTCAGGTTTGGATAAGTGATCCCCTATTGCCACATTTCCAATTTTTTTTTAAAATTAGTTCATTGTTTATTTAAAAAGAGCACAAAAGCTATCATTTCACTTATACTTTTTTGGCATATATACATATATATAAAATTTTCATGATATGGCTCTTTTCATATGGCTGGTTGAAGGAACTCAACTCTGCCATGATGTCATAGATCCTAAAAGGGCCCCAAAGCTATATGGAGTCTGTTGATATTGTACTTTGACATAGCCTGTCACCATTCTAATGTGAGGTTCACCTTCTGCAAAGTCATGTTTCTTCAGCATCTATCAAAAAAAATTTTTTTTCAAATGCTTCATACTTATTACACTCAGACAGTGCCTGTGAAATACCAAAATATTTATGACTTATTTGAAATTTGGGACCTTATTAATAGCTTTATTATATTGGTTTTCTTGTTATTAGTCTTCTGGCATTCCTATATCCATCTGCATATTTTTGAAGCAATTCTCAGATTTTTTTTTTTTTTTTTGCCTATAGAAAAGAATCAGAATTTCAAATTATGAGTTGATTGATTGCTACCCTGTAATGCACTTATTTTCCTTTTAATTTAGGTCTCTGGCAACCTTGGGTTTACCTCTTCTTAATCCAAAGTATCCAGAAGCATAAAATTAAAACTGGGAAGGGGTGTGGTTATTTTTTAACACTTGCATACTTAGAGACCAGAGACACTGTATCAAAATCACTCATAACAGTATGGATAAGACAAATAATGATATTTTTCTCTATTGAATTCATGCTTTAAAAATGAAATTCAATATTTAATAAAACTCTTAATATCCATAATCTTGCATTTTCAACATTTATATGAAAGATACTAATCTTTTTCATTAATATTTGTACACTCATATTTTCATCAAATTCAAAAATGAATTTAAGACCTCAAAAAAAGGGAAAATAATTCAACAGAAAAACCCACTTGAAAAATGTTTATTGCTAGTTAAACCTAATGAGGCTCTTTCCCTTTTTAAGTCCTAAGAAAAGTGAGAAATTATACATACATAAGTATATACAGAGATATTTAACAATCATGAGTCTATAAAGGTAAGCATCATGATCAAAATACTAAGATAGATTAAGTTCATGTGAAAGGCATTTTGGAAAGGTAATTAAAATCTACTTCTTGTAAGTTTATATCACTTTCTCAAAAATTCTTAATTATCCAACATATTTAGATCACAGTTTTCAACCTTATTTAGGTCAAATATTCTATTTTGCCAGTTTATATAAAGAACTTTTTTTAATACTTATATACTCCACTTCAAATCATTTTCTCTATGATGAAGTTAATATATAAATTAAGATTGCCAGTAGGAAATGCCAAGGAATAGGCTTAGGTGTCAGTTTATAGTAATACTCTCAAAGAACCTTTAAAAAAGCCTTAGCTTTGATTAGAAATAGGGGTGTATGTGGTGTGTGTATTTTCCAAGTATAAAAGAATATTTTGAGAAATGTAAACAAATTTATGAAATAGAAACAATTTCTTTTATAATGAATGTACTTCCAAATGTAGCTCTTTTTAAATTGGTAATTAATTTAGTCAATAGAATATTTTTTTTTCAATAGATCCAACAAATTTATTCACTGGAACTTAGTCTTGAGCCCCACATAGTTAGAAATATCCTTTCTACAAAGGTGTAAACATTTTTCTGATGTATTTTTGGTTGGCTCTTTTGAGCCATTAAATTTAAAATAATATAACAATTGTGCTTGTAAGATAAGATAAAAAAATCTTTGAATTTCAAGTTTCTCAATGGGAGTTTGTTAAAGCCTCTATTACATTTAATATCCTGTTGATCATTTGCAAATAACAAGTCATCTATATATGTGATTGATTAGTTCTATATCTTTTTTGAATTGTAAAGCAACTAAGAATCCATTTTTTGTGAAAGTAGCTATTCTCTAACCTTGGTTGCAGTTTAGTTTCTGGGAATATATTATATTTATCTTTGTTGGTCTATTAGGTATAATAATGTATAAAAAAAGATTGAAGTTGATTAAGCACACAAAATACTAAGCACTTCCCCCTTTATTTTCTCATTTCTTAAAAAAAAATGACAGTTACTTTAGGGGTTGGAGATAATTTATTTGCTATCTTATTGGTTCTATGACATTCAAAGTCCTTGAACTTCAAGGATTATTTATTGATTTTATCAGTTTGTTACAAATTACTATTTATAGAAAGAAGTCTAGTCTGACACCATATAAATGTTGGTGTTGGCACTGTGTTAAATTAGCTTAGTTGGTATAAAAAAAAATGGTTTTTATGCTTTGTTTATAAGACTTAGTTTACCACAACATGCTGCCAAAGTAGGCTTATATTATTGGATAAATAAGTGTAACTCTAACAAAATTGATTTGTGAAAACAAATGGTATCAGGAAAGCAAAACAAAGGTGTTAGACACAGAATTACTTTAGGGATGATGACTTAAAGATTTGTCCCCAATTATTTACTTTTAAATACTCAACACAATAGTTGAAGCAGTTGGCTGTGTTTTAAACCCAGCATAATATGTGAAGAAGTTTAACATATGATTGGAAAGACCTAAATGAAACTGAACTTTGAGTTACAATTTTCATGAATTAAACATTACCATCCATGGATAAGTGCTAGATTATAGATCTTGGACACCTGCTCCACAATTGATTTCAAGTTTATTGGTATCTAATTTTTTAAAGATTCTTTTGAGCAGATAAAAATTCAGGTTTTAGCGTGCTCCAAATAGGATTGTGACCTTTCATGAAATATTCCCATTAGAGGTCACATGCATGGAAACAAGAAAGCTTCATATTTGTTGCTAAATCAGAAAAGTAAAAAACAAAATGGAAAGGAATGCTTTCCTCTTGCTACATATTAAAAATACAACTACATGCATAGAGAATGCATGACAAGGTTCCAACACTAAACTCTGAGCATTCATTAATCTGAGATTTTAAGGTGACAATATGCTTGTATGGTAGGTTTTCTAGTTTGAAAAAAGTCATTCTAGAGCTAATAATATTTGTAATTTGTGACCTTGCTGTAACTGGGAAAAGTCACTATTTTTTGTATGTAAAATAATTTGACCTTTATTGAATGTGTCAGTAGGCTTGCTGTTTAAAAATTCCTAATTAATCACATGCAGATTAATGCTAAATGTTATCTTTTTTGTACTTATTAAAATTAATTTAAATATATTTGATCTGAAAATTGTGTTTTTTTTTTTTGTACTCTAATCATTCATTACATGTTTGCTTATAAGAATTGAATTTACTGTAAATGTGACTTTTTATATTGGGATATAACACTAAAATTGTATAGTAGTGATTTTAAATGTTATCAGTTTCTTAACCTTCTTTTTTAAATAAAAAGGTTATAGGGTGAGATAAAAAGTCCAAATCTTCTTTGAAATTTTAGGGGGGAGGATCATGAATAGTTAACATTGATTTGTTTAACACTTTAAGAAAGCGGTGCTATGGAAAACATGAAAGTTCACCCAGATAATTAGCTCCCTTCTATCATAAATGTGTCACATTTACATGAAACTTAAATAAAATAAATGATTTTCTTTTATTTAGATAGACTCAAGTTCATCATTCCATTTGTTAACCAGAAATCTTGCAGTCTGTTGAATCTATTCCCTTAATTTAATGCAATATTATGGAAATTATTTCTTCTTTAAATCATTGTTATTATTGTTAATATCACTGAAATTAAATGCTTTTAAATGTCAGAAAGTTAAAATAACAAGGCAGTTTTTATTAGTATGGTAAGTTCTCATACAGTATTTCACAACCCTAGCCACACTTTAAAATTACCTGAGGACTTTTCAAAAGCACTGGTTCTACCCTAGTCAGAATCTTGAGAGAGGAGGGGTTATGAGAAATTTTCTAAACTCCCCAAATAATTCTGCTCTATAGCCATGAATGAATACGTTTTCATTTTATAAACCTATCATGGACTTTTTCTAATGTGTTTCTTTATGGAGACTTCTTGCTTTTTCTGTAGCTTTTAGTTTAGTCTATATTAATCAAGGAAAACAAACATAAAAGTAATGAATGTTACAAGTTAGGTTTTTATATAATATAATGAATTCAAAGGAAGCTGTCAAACCTTGTGTAATAAAGTATTCATTCTTTTACTATTTAATCAATTAACTAGTCAATTCAGTTCAGTCACTCAGTTGTGTCCAACTCTTTGCGATCCCATGAACTGAAGCATGCCAGGTTTCCCTGTCCATCACCAACTCCCGGAATTTGCTCAGATTCATGTCCATCTAGTTGATGATGCCATCCAGCCATCTCATCCTCTGTTATCCCCTTCTCCTCCTGCCTTCAATCTTTCTCAGCATCGTGGATTTTCCAGTGAGTCAGTTCTTCACATCAGGTGGCCAAAGTAATCAATTAATTAAAATTAGTCTTAATCCTAATTTGTACCCTGTAGACCTGGAATTAGTTATAAACAATGTGAGTATAAATGTTAAAAAGATACATTCTAATTGTCATTTTCAGCATATAATTTTAATTAAATGTTTTAAAAATTATTTATCCTAACATTTTTTAAACGTTTTTCCTGAAAAGAAGTATATTCAACTTAAATAATGAGGTGAATATTTAACCTTCAAATTCACATCTCATTTAAATTATAGCCAGTATAAAATCCCATTCGTCAATACCACTAAGTAGTTTCCCCAATAGAAATTTCTTCTCCAAGCTTTGTCAAATTCATGTAGATTAAAACATGCTATGGATGGAAGCATTTATGTCATCTTTGCCCTCAACAATTCAGAAAGTGAAAACAGAGGTTACAAAGGGTTTTCTTAGAAGTTTTGCCTCACCTTTCAACTGTAAAATCAAGGAAACTGCTGACAAAGCAGTAAGATTCAAAAATTGATAGCCCTTGAAGACTGTTGCACTCAGATGGAAAATGTTTTATATTCTTTGGCCAGTATGAACTCTTGGAAGTTCTCAGTTACAGATAGAAAACTAGAAAAATTGAAAACCTGAGGTAAGCAGTAAAAATAGCACTTGAGAAAATGTTAATTCTATCCAGTGTTCTGGCTTGAGAAACCAGCGAAATGGATATTTTTAAAATTCTAAGCTTGATTAAAATTTGGAACTTAATTGCTTAGGGTTATTTACTTGGAAAATTCACTTCTGTGAAATACCTTATTCCATAAATGATTGAAATGTTACAACATTTCTTCCATGAATCAATAAAAATCAATATAGAGAATTTCTAAATCATGTCTTAAGATGTAGTATAATGAAAAAATGTAAACTGATAATTGAAGCATATCAATTTTGAATTGCTCATGCACTTACTGTTTGAAATCTAGTTTTATTTTCTAATTAAAATATACATGGAATGCCAGATAAATAGAACAATGAAAGAGTTTATCAATATTGAAAAGTCATTGTGCCTGTCCCCTAAACCAATTTACAGAAGGATTTCACAATGACCCTGTATAGGGTCACCCTAAGGCTTATCAAGACCATTCCCAAGAAAAAGAAATGCAAAAAAGGAAAATGGCTATCTGGGGTGGCCTTACAAATAGTTGTGAAAAGAAGAGAAGTGAAAAGCAAAGGAGAAAAGGAAAAATATAAGCAGAGTTCCAAAGAATAGCAAGAAGAGATAAGAAAGCCTTCCTCAGCAATCAATGCAAAGAAATAGAGGAAAACAACAGAATGGGAAAGTCTAGAGATCTCCTCAAGAGAAGTAGAGATACCGAGAGAACATTTCATGCAAACATGGGCTCGATAAAGGACAGAAATGGTATGGACCTAACAGAAGCAGAAGATGTTAAGAAGAGGTGGCAAGAATACACAGAAGAACTGTACAAAAAAAGATCTTCACAACCAAGATAATCACGATGGTGTGATCACTCATCTAGAGCCAGACATCCTGGAATGTGAAGTCAAGTGGGCCTTAGAAAGCATCACTATGAACAAAGCTAGTGGAGGTGATGGGATTCCAGTTGAGCTATTTCAAATCCCAAAAGATGATGCTGTGAAAGTGCTGCACTCAATATGCCAGCAAATTTGGAAAACTCAGCATTAGCCACAGGACTAGAAAATGTCAGTTTTCATTCCAATCCCAAAGAAAGGCAATGCCAAAAAATGCTCAAACTACTGCACAATTGCACTCATCTCACGTGCTAGTAAAGTAATGCTCAAAATTCTCCAAGCCAGGCTTCCGGAATACGTGAACCATGAACTTCCAGATGTTCAAGCTGGTTTTAGAAAAGGCAGAGGAACCAGAGATCAAATTGCCAACATCCGCTGGATCATGGAAAAAGCAAGAGAGTTCCAGAAAAACATCTATTTCTGCTTTATTGACTGTGCCAAAGCCTTTGACTGTGTGGATCACAATAAACTGTGGAAAATTCTGAAAGAGATGAGAATGCCAGACCACCTGACCTGCCTCTTGAGAAACCTATATGCAGGCTAGGAAGCAACAGTTAGAATTGGACATGGAACAACAGACTGGTTCCAAATCAGGAAAAGGTGTATGTCAAGGCTGTATATTGTCACCCTGCTTATTTAACTTATATGCAGAGTACATCTTGAGAAACACTGGGCTTGAAGAAGCACAAGCTGGAGTCAAGATTGCTGGGAGAAATATCAATAACCTCAGATATGCAGATGACACCACCATTATGGCAGAAAGTGAAGAAGAACTAAAAAGCCTCTTGATGAAAGTGAAAGAGGAGAGTGAAAAATTTGGCTTAAAGCTCAACATTCAGAAAACGAAGATCATGGCATCTGGTCCCATCACTTGATGACAAATAGATGGGTAAACAGTGGAAACAATGTCAGACTTTATTTTGGGGGGCTCCAAAATCACTGCAGATGGTGACTGCAGCCATGAAATTAAAAGACTCTTACTCCTAGGAAGGAAAGTTATGACCAACCTAGATAGCATACTGAAAAGCAGAGACACTACTATCCCAACAAAGGTTCGTCTAGTCAAGGCTATGGTTTTCCAGTGGTCACATATGGATGTTAGAGTTGGACTGTGAAGAAAGCTGAGCGCTGAAGTATTGATGGTTTTGAAGTGTTGTGTTGGAGAAGACTCTTGAGAGTCCCTTGGACTGCAAGGAGATCCAACCAGTCCATTCTGAAGGAGATCATTCCTGAGATTTCTTTGGGAGGAATGATGCTAAAGCTGAAACTCCAGTACTTTGGCCACCTCATGCGGAGAGTTGGCTCATTGGAAAAGACTCTGATGCTGGGAGGGATTGGGAGCAGGAGGAAAAGTGGACGACAGATGATGAGATGGCTGGATGGCATCACTGACTTGATGGACGTGAGTCTGAGTGAACTCCAGGAGTTAGTGATGGACAGGGAGGCCTGGTATGCTGCAATTCATGGAGTTGCAAAGAGTCAGACATGACTGAGTGACTGAACTGAACTGAACAGTTTAAGTGTACAGTTGAGCAATATTAAGTACATTTTTATATTGCTGTGCAGTCATCACACCACTATCTCCTGAACACCTTTCATCTTGCAAATTGAAACCGTAGCCAGTTAAACTGTAGCTCCTCATGACTCCTGCTCCCAGCCCGTCACAACCATTACTCTTATTTATTTATTTCCCTTTTCCCACTATGCTTAAGACTATGATACCACTATTCTATTTCCATTACTGTAAGTTCAGCTTTTAAAAACATTTTATTTTTTTTACATTTCAAATATAAGTCAAAATCTAACAGATTCAGAAACAGAGGAACTGAGGTTTCAAAGGATGTTCTATGGAGTTAAAAGTTTTACTTTCTCTGTTTCCTGAATGATCCAGGACTGGAAAGATACTGATGATTAGCATCAAACAGAAATTATTCTGGCAAATAATATTACAGGAGAATTACAAACAATCAACAGATTCAAACCTGTAGGAACAAGGTCAGAACAAGAGGGTGAAGAGGTGAACAGAACTGGAGTGGAATTGAAACATGTGTTGTAAATGAGGGAAATCAAGTTCCTGTTGACTACCAAGCATGGAACTAGAATATATTCCTATCTTCATTACCCATTATGCTCATAATGCATGCTTCATAACAGTAATATTAGGTGTAATGGTTGAGGGCTTCCCTGGTGGCTCAAATGGTAAAGAATCTGCTTGCGATGCAGGAGACCCAGGTTCAATCCCTGAATCTGAAAGATCCCCTGGAGAAGGCAATGGCTACCCACTCTAGCATTCTCGCCTGGAGAATTCTATGAACAGACTAACACGTACACTTTCATAATCGATGAAATAAAGTTGAAATTGACTAAAGAGAAATAACAATTGAAATTTGATGACTTGGTCTTCCCTGTTTCCAAAAAATAAGATTTGCCATTTACCCTTAATATAAATTTTATAGCTAAATGTGCATTCAGTATATTACTGCTTCTTTATTCAAAGAATTTCACATAATAAATTTTGATACTAGAATAGTGATCACATCCTACATATCTAATATAAGCTCATTTGATTAGCATATTTCAAAGTGTTACAGTACTAATTTCTGAAATAATGATTTTATAATTTCACTTTCTACTCAAAAGAATGAAGTTCTATTTATACAGGATGTCATTATTAATGACTTGCTATTAAGCATACATTATTACAATTTCTATAATATTGAACTTTAGTACTTTGAATTTGATAGAGTTATAGCTAATTTTGTAATAACAATAGAATTGAAATATGAGGTAACAATTTGTTATTTGATTGGAGCAAAGCATAGACAAAGTTTGCTAACACTATAAAACTATGTCAGGCAAAATTAAGCTCCACATTGTTTCATGCTTGCTTTTCTCAACTATCATGCTAATAGGCATTGCACTGAAGGAGAGAAGTCCTGTTGCATACCCTATTCTTTATGTAGTGAAGCTAGTACTATTTCTACACTGTTCCCACTGACCTGGACTTTGCATGAAAATACATATCACCTTTGTTGAACACTTGTGCCTGATTTCATGCCCCTGTGCTCATCACTGGGTTCTTATGTTGCTCATGATTACTCAATATGTGTTTTCCCCATTAGTCTATAATATTCTTATCCATGAGGATTACGCCCATCATTTTCAAAACTTTCAATTGAAATTCAGTGAGATTCATTGAATTTGAGGACTGTTACTTTTTATCAGTTCTGAATTTTTTTTTTTCGTTATACTCTCTTTAAACAACTATCTTTCTTCTCTAACCTCTTTCTCCTTTCTTTCTGGAGTGCCCATGGCATGCATGCTCAGTTGCTCAGTTGTTTTCAGTTCTTTCTGACCCCATGGACTGTAGCCCACCAGGCTCCTCTGTCCTAGGGATTCTCCAGGCAAGAATACTGGAGTGGGTTGCCATTTCTTTCTCTAGGGGATCTTCCTAATGGAGGGATAGAACCTGCATCTCCTGTGCCTCCTACAGTGGCAGGAGGTTTCCTTACCACTGCACCAGTTAGGAAGACCCACAGTGTCCATTAGATATATATTATATCATCTTACTTTATCCTCCATTTTCATTAAATGTCTTCTTATGGTTTCCATGCCTTTAACTCTCTGTCCTGCATTCCGGATAATTTCTTTGGGGCTAAGGCTAAGTAACATGCCTAAAACCACATTTATAATATTCTGAATTTTAAATTCCATAGTCTTTCCATTAAATTACACAGCAATTCTATAATTATCTTGCCTTGAAAAGAATTCATATGAGCATAAATTATTTAGATATTTAGTAAAACTTCACAAATATCACATGTTAATCCCCTGAAAGGTCCAGGATGAAACGCCATGCTCTGGGGCAGAGCAGTAGGGAAGGAACCCCGGGAATCTGAATCAAGTGAATGCCTTCAGATGCTGCCCTGAGATTTTGTTTGATTATTTTTCTGCATATAGCCTCAGTCATATAAAAGAGTAAGGTCTAGTCAGAGTCACCATTTTAAAACAATGTTCTTGTAACAGCTTTTCCTGTGCTCTGTTGCAGACTTCAGTTCTCTGTATACACAATGTCTTCAGTACATGTTAACAGACTACCTGACTGGAAGAGTCTCTAAAAAGAAAAGCTAGCATTTGACTTCAGCCAGATTTTGCTTGAAAGCTCAGAGGGGAATGGCTTCATCTTGACGACGTGGCAACAACATTCAATCTGCCATCATTGTCTGTGATAGTTGTGCCTTCTTTTATTCAACTGAATAATAGGACAGAATCACAGAAAACATCTTAAGATTGCAGACATCAAAATGTAGCTGTGGCCATCACATTCATATTTGCTATTAAAAATTATTTGTAATTAACTACTCATGGAAAAACTGAAAATATCTTTATAAGCGTTGTGCCTGTTTCTGAAATAAGAAAGCGTTAAAAAAAAAAATCCAGTGCCTGAGTAGGATGATAACTCAAAGCAATCAAATGTAATGGATTTATTTTGATTTTAGTTTTGAAGGAACTAGAATTACTGAAGATTATTTTAGAAGAAAATATACAGGAACATGAAAGGTATTTACCTTCTATGAGCTGTGCTTATAAGACATTAAAGGTGTCTACAGAAAATATATAAACCATTATGTAATCAAATTTCAGTTGTAGAAAATAGCCCACTATACCCATTTTAAGCAGGTAATAATTTATTATAGAGTTTTAGAAAGATGCTACAGATTTGTTCAGAAGGTTAATAAAATAGAATATGAGATAAACATACAGGAAAATTTTCAATATCTTCACTCTAGTATGAGGCCAGCTAAGCTGCTGTCTCTTCTATGATTAAGAAATGACTGGTCTAACATGTGAAACACCACAACCACATCAAGAATATCTCAATCAGGAAGCTAATATGATGCTCTTTGGTCCAGAACCACATTGTGCCACATACAGTGTTTAATGGAAAATTGATGTTGTGTCCTGCTTCCTTTTTAATATCTGTAAGATTAGTGACTGGGACGTTTGCTAACATTGCCACAGTAAAATCACCGGCCATTAGCACTCTGCTTGCTAACAGAAACAGCTGAAACAACAGAAGCACATTCTTCAGACTGCATCAGTCTTCCAAATCTCACAGAATTGCATCTGATTTGTCAAACTTAAATCAGCCAGAACTTGAGTTGTATAATGTTTATCTTTCACACTTGAAAATATAGTAAGTCTTTGACTGTCAGGTTACCCATTTGACTATTCAAATTCCAAAAGTATTCTTCTTTCCATATTTAACTCTACCACACACACAAAAAGAAAAAGAAACCATACAATAGAAATAACAAGCTAACATCAAACAAGGGATTTACCTAGTGTTCAGAGGTAAAGAATCTGCCTGCCAAGCAGGAGACACAGGTTCAGTCCCTGGGTTGGGAAGGTTCCCCAAAGAAGGAAATGGCAACCCATTCTAGTATTCTTGCCTAGGGAATCCCATAGACAGAGGAGCCGGATGGTTGAAAAGGGGCACAACTCAGCAACCAAACAATAAATATCACTGAACAGAAAAAAATATTTTCAGCACGTTTCTAAAAGGAAAAAAAAAAAAAAATCCAGCAGTGATATAAACTTTCTCTGGAAGGTGTTCAGTGTTAATACTCATTTTTTGTTTGCTGTTTAGTCATTCAGTCATATCTGACTCCTTTGCAACTCCATGGACTATAGCCCACCAGGCTCCTTTGTCCATGGGATTTTCCAGGCAAGAATACTGGAGTGGGTTGCCATTTCCTTCTCCAGGGAATCTTCCCAGCCCAGGGATTGAACCCATGTCTCCGCCTGACAGGTGGATTCTTTACCACTGAGCCACCTGGGAAGCCCCAGAGATGGCTTATTGTTGTTTAGTTGCTAAGTTGTGTCTGACTCTTTGTGACCCTGTGATATAACCGCAAGGCTCCTCTGTCCATTGGATTTCCCAGCAAGAATGCTGGAGTGAGTTGCCATTTTCTTCTTCACAATATTCATTAATACAGTCAAAATTCTATATTGACATTCTATAATGGCATAAAGCCTATGCCTACAACCATAGGCTATGTGAAATATGATCCAAAGGAAGAGAAAAAAGCAAGAAAGTATATCTATATGTAACAGATCAAGAAAGAAATTATGAGTAAGTATTTCTGTTCATTGTTTTCTAACTGATGATGAAGCTATGGTTCATATTTATAACTTTTCTGTTCCTCTAAACATTTTATGTTTCTTCTGTTCTCAGCCACACTGGATGCATTGTTAACCTGTGCCCCTCAGTTTACATAGGTCCCAGTTGGACTGTCCTGACAACTGCAAATCACACTTTCTTTCCACATGGACCAAATGTGTTCCAGGACTATAATTCTTGTAGGGAAACCAGACACTAACTTTCTTTCCTCCTTAAAACATGGTGAATTGTACTTTAGAGACCTTCAAGTATTTTAGGAAACACTGCCAGTAGATCATTTAGCCCTCAGATTATAGAGCTCTTTCCAAAATGAGGTTATCCTTGATTGTTCGAGGGGTTTCCTGAGAGAGAACCAGCTCATTATTTATAGATAACCTGAGGACAGTTTATTCCTATAATGGGAGGCATACAATTAGAAAAGGTAGTAGGAAGTTTGTTTCCTGACTTTCCCTGAAATGATCAATGACATTTCCTTGACTCAAAAGGACATTCAGGTAATCCTCAACTTTACTGCCCCCTTGAGGGTTAAGCCAGAGTCTGTGCAATTGTTAACACACTCTGTTCTACATAGATTAACTGCTCAAGACAAGGAGAGAGGTTAATACAAACATTTACAGAGAAAAAAATCCCTGGCTTTCTTGGTGGTTTAGGGGATTTGTTCAGTGATTGTGTTTGAGAACCTGGGAGACCACGGTTATGGTCAGGAGTGCAAGTTTGTTTCATCCTCTGTCTTGAAAGAGGAGTTGGTGATGGCCCTTCTTAAATGTTGTGTGAGACAAACTGAACAGATATAATCCAAGCCTTGATCAGTTAAATTTATCAACAAAGTGGCATATACTCATGGAAAAATTCACCAGAAGCCAAGATGGTGTAGAAATAAAAGGCAAATCTTTTTGAAACAATTCTCCATGAGTCATTCACATTTCACTACATCTTGTCAGCAAAGACACTGGCTGCCTTTGTCCTAGACTCTTTTCAAATACAATTGTATAACAAACAGCCTTGGAAGATAAAGATAGTAGCACAGTCAAGTTGTTTACAACCCAGTATGATAAAGATAATATGTTTCTCTGAGGCATAAGTCAGGCAGGTTTATTGCCTATTAAAAAAGATTCAGCCTCTGAGCCTGAAGTTCCTCTCTTATAATGTAACCCACTGTGCAGGTGTTTTTTGAATCTCTTTTTGTTGTTCTATAGAAATTGGGGCCTCAAGAAACACTTGCAAACATCAGGACATGCTGGCTGTTGCTTTTGCTTTCAGTAAAAAACTGTCTCTGACCCAGGAATCTTGTTTTTTTGCTAGTTTTCAGAAACTTTGGCTGGCTAACTTGTTAGCTTGGATGTAGAATATAATTTTAGAGCTCACAATTATTGACAATTAACAACTACCAAAAAGTAATAGTAATGATAATACTTATAATTAATAAAAAGCACTCCCTACCAGACATCTTTCTGGGCACTTTATATATATATATATATATATATATATATATATATATATATCTTCATACAAAATTTTAAGTTAGTACTATCATAGAGATAAGGAGATTGTGATGCAGATAAATGAAATAACTTACTACAAACCACACAGTCAGTTTATGGTAGAACCTGAATTCAAACATAAGCTGTATAGCTCTAAAATTTATTACTTCAAATAATCTTGTATACTACCTCTCATAATTCAAGTAACCCGTTAACACTGCATGACATAGACTACCCATAGCTATCTCATGTTAGTAGGAACACTGCCAGCTTAAAATTAAACCAGGTTATTTAATCAACTATAATTTTTCATTCCCTCAAGAATCTGCTACTTTCAAACCATCTTGCCATCAAGTTGTTTTATCAGTCACTATTAAGATGCAGACCAAAGAAAACAAAAATGGATTTCTTATCATATATGAATTGTATAGAGACTCAATGGAAGACTGTAGAAAGACGCTCCAGGTTAGTAAATTCTCTCAGAGCTATGCTGCAGTGAAGTGAAATTTGGTTAGTCGAGTCCTACTCTTTCGGACCCCATGGACTACATGGTCCATGGAATTCTCCAGGCCAAGGTACTGGAGTGGGTAGCCTTTCCCTTCTCCAGGAGATCTTCCCAACCCAGGGATCAAACCCAGGTCTCCCACATTGCAGGCAGATTCTTTACCAGCTGAGCCACAAGCGAAGCCCAAGGAGCTGTCACTTCATCTATAAGCAGAGAGTGACAGGTGCCAGAACTAATACCACCACCACAATCAACTATCATAACCAAGTAACTGCCATTATCATTAATTATCACTATTATTATCATTATCAGGAAAATATCTATGACACGCTTTCCAGACCTATGAAGATGGAAGCGTGGGACTACTGCTAATATCACTGTAAAAAAATCCCAAATCTTCTGGAATGTGCTTCACTGGAATAAACAGCAGAGCAGGAAATGCCTTTCATTCTTTTGGTTTTCACATTTCAAGTTTATCTGCTTGTGGCCGAATCTAAATCAAATCTAGAACTCTAGCTGTTGAGAGTCTGAAAATGATGATCAGAGGATAACGGAGTAGATGTTGAGAAACAATTCCATCAAATTTGATAAAGCATTAAATTCTACTGTAGTATAAATAAAGGCTGCTCCAAATAAAACACAGAATTTAAAAAAATCACAAACCTTTTTAATGCAAACAGGTCTTTTTCTTTCTTTCTTTTTTTTTTTTTTTGAAAATTAAAAGCTGATAAGCATCAGAAAAAAAGGTTTTCACTTATATGTCTGCTCATTTCCTGTTACCTTCCTGCTATCCTAATGTAGGTAGGTGAATTTGGTGCTGCCTTTTAAGCTCTTTAGTGTAAATTGGTATGGAAAAGAAAGTGATTTGAGATGATGGGTGCCAGTTTCTTTAAGGCAGGGACAAGAACTTTTATCTGCCACATTGTGGAAAGATAAGGAAAGGAAAGATGATAACAGGAAGAGGAATTTATTTTGTGAGAAGAAAAAGTAATGTACTAGATGTTAAAATTGGAGAAGGACATGGCAACCCACTCCAGTGTTCTTGCCTGGAGAATCCCAGGGACAGAGAAGCCTGGTGGGCTGCCGTCTATGGGGTCGCACAGATTCAGACATGACTGAAGCGACTTAGCAGCAGCAGCAAATATTAAAATATGATAATGTTAGGAATCAACGGTATTTCAAATTGGTTTATTTCATTAGCAGTTGTGTAGATCTAGATAGAATAAAGAAGGGATTGGATACTCTGGGCTAGGGTTTAAATATTTTGTATATATAGACCATGATTGAATTTCTTTAAAACTCTTAAAATAGTAGAAATATTTGGAGAACTGAGTTGCAAAATACTTTAGAAATGTACTCTGGGCAAGTATGGTAAAAAAGAAAAAAGACCCCAGAACGATAGCCTTCTTCAAGATCAAAAGACATCAGGAGTGAAATGCTCTACATACTAGATAAATTTCCAGCACTGTTATGTGATGATTTTGTGGGTAGTGAAGAGAGAAATTAAGGGCATGGTACGATCTGTCCCTCAGAAGATGCTCTATGAAGTGCTCTTATGAGAATGAAAAGGGAATAATGAATTCATGAGAAGGGAGTAGTTTGTGAACCAAAATATTGATGAATAAAGAACAGACTACTCTTGGGAAAAGAAACAAAGCCAAAGAAGATGTGATTTTTAAACCTCAAGTTCAGTTTCTTACTGATATATAGGAGAGAATGAATGTGAAGCAACTCTTAAATTATAATTATAGGGAAATCTATAACAATCATTCTTGCAAACACCTCTAAAAATGACAGTGGGAAAGATTTTTAAACAAATAATTTTCAGGTCCATTGAAAAGATAATGAAGTGTGTAGTTCTCTGTTGACTCACGCTGTCCAGAAAATTATAGGGCAAGCAATACAAAACACTTGGGCTTCATTAAGAGGAGCACAGCATTCTGCCGACTGAAAAACAAGTAGCTGCTCGAGTAGAAGGCTCAGAAAGGCATCTACGTCTTGCCTATTTGCCATTTCATTTAAATATTGTTGTAAATGTTTAAATTATTCCCTCATCTCATTCTGGGGTAGAAGAAAAAGAGAGTTCTGTTTTTGTAAAAAATCCAGCTGTTCATGCAGGTTAAGAATAATGAGATGAATGAGTATGCATATTTAAAGCTAATGTACAAAAAGAAGTTATTTATGGTTTAAAAATCGTAGACTAAAAGTCAAGAAAAATGGGATATGTCTTGCTGAGCTTCTAAGGAAACAGATCACAGCTGCATTTGCTTTTACTTTTTATGTGATTATGATTATTATTCTTAGGCTATTCTAAGAATTGCATAGTAAATTCACATAGGGCACAATAAGCTTCTTAATTGAAGGCATATTGCTAATCAGATGATTAACTCAATATTTTACTTTAGGTCTAGAGGTTTTTTTTTTTTTTGCATCAAGTCAAAACTTTAAAAACTCAATTAGGTATGTACCTTAAATTCTTAGATACTGAGAATCAAAGAATTAAAATTTTCCTCTGAAAATTAAACTCTAAAGTCAAAAAAGAAGTCCCAAGTTCATATTTAAGTGACAAAATATTTTGTCTTTCAGATTGTATGCACAAGAATATAACCTGATTGCAAGTTTTAGCATAACAAAATAACAAATTTCAATCAGAGTGTTGTTGGTTGCCAATGAAGCCTTACAGAAGTGGACCCTATAGAAGTAAACATCTACACATCCTTGTTCTACTGCAAAAGAGAGAAACTTAGCAATTATATCTGAATATCCTGAGTATAGGCAAAATCATTCCTACTGTCATATGGCTGCAGCAAAGTAAGTCTGCTGCTGCTGCTAAGTCGCTTCAGTCGTGTCCAACTCTGTGTGACCCCATAGACGGCAGCCCACCTGGCTCCTCTGTCCCTGGGATTCTCCAGGCAAGAACACTGGAGTGGGTTGCCATTTCCTTCTCCAATGCATGAAAGTGGAAAGTCAAAGTGAAGTCGCTCAGTCATGTCTGACTTTTCATGTCCCCATGGACTGCAGCCTACCGGGCTCCTCCGTCCATGGTATTTTTCAGGCAAGAGTACTGGAGTGGGGTGCTATTGCCTTCTCCAAAAGTAAGCCTAATTTAGGTTAATAGTCAACATATTGTATTCCTTTGTTCTGTGTCCATACTAAATTGGGTGTTTTGATACCAGTTCCAATGTGTTTGTTAGCTGTGGGGTGGTTTCCTCATACACCCACAAGCAATACTTGGTACACCAGGCAGGTTTCCTAGAATTTAGCAGAATTCTGACACTATTTTCCCAGAGTTAGCTTCAGATTTTGGAAGTTAAGTGCTCTGTCCAGCAAGAGTGCCCCCTCATCCATTCTCTGTATTTCAGATGCCAATCACAAGCTCTGGTTATTATCTGTACTTCTGATGAAACTGCTATAGATTGTAGCTTTCAGTGACCCCCTCTTTGGACTTTAGTGGCCAGTTCAAGTCCATGTTTTACCTATACTTCTGATCAACTGACTATAAATTGGAGGTTCCCATGCTGTCCTCCATGGATTCCATTAATTTGCTAGAACAGCTCAAAGAACATAATAAAAACATTTTACTCACTAGATTATCAGTTTATTATGAAAGACTATTGTCCAGGAACCCCTAGATGGAAGAGATACACAGAGCAAGGTATGAGGAAAGGGCAGGGTCCTTTCATGCTCTCTCCTAGGGTATCACTCTCCCCAAATTTCCATGTGTTCACCAATCCTGAAGCTCTCAAAAATTTCTCTTTTGGAGTTTTCATGGAGGCTACATTACACAGGCTTTACTAACTGCAGCTTTGGCCCCTGGCAATCAAATCACTCTCCAGCCCCTTCTCCCATCTCTGGAGGTAAGGGAGATAAGACCAAAAGTTCCAACCCTCTAATCACAAGATTGGTTCCCCTGGCAACCAGCCCTCAAACTTAGGTGGGGGTCCAAAAGTCACCTTATTAACATAAAAAAAGACAAATTCGTGGATCATTTAGGAAACTGCAAGGGTTTTGGGCCAGGAACTATGGGAAAAGACCAAATACATGTGTGAAATATGTTTTGGTCTTCTGAAGATCAAATATTTATTTTTCTTATACATCACAATACTGCACTTACACACTGAGCTAACTCTTCATCAGTTTTTGGCTTTTCATTTAAGTTTGCCTAAAATGAGACAAGGTGCTGGATGTATACACTAGGAATGTTCTTGCATCTATAAATAATTTTTGTTGTCATAGATTAGCGTCGTGGTTGCTCTCATTTTATTAACCACTTTCACATTTAGATTGTATGAGTCTGTTACCAAGAGAATTTTCAATGATCTGTTGACAGTATCATTGGATATAGGTAAATTACCAAGGTTGCAGATGGAAGTTCAGCTCAGTTCAGTTACTCAGTTGTGTCCAACTCTTTGCGACCACATGGACTGCAGCATGCCAGGCTTCCCTGTTCATCACCAACTCCCAGAGTTTACTCAAACTCATTTCCATCGAGTCAGTGATGCCATCCCACCGTCTCATCCCCTGTCATCCCCTCCTCCTCCTGCCTTCAATCTTTCCCAGCATCAGGGCTTTTTCTAATGAATCAGTTATTCACATCAGATGGCCAAAGTATTGGAGCTTCAGTTTCAGCATCAGCCCTTCCAATGAATATTCAGGACTAAATAGCACCTACATACTTAATACCATATACTTCTTGAATTAGGTATCATACAGCACCCAGTATATATTGACTGCTTAATAAATGTTAGAATTTTTGGTACTGCTGTATTATATTGTATTAAAGTATTGGTACTTGCAGATTTTTGGATCGCAGCCATTCTGACTGGTGTGAAGTGGTACCTCATTGTGGTTTTGATTTGCATTTCTCTAATAATGAGTGATGTTGAGCATCTTTTCATGTGTTTGTTAGCCATCCGTATGTCTTCTTTGGAGAAATGTCTATTTAGTTCTTTGGCCCATTTTTTGATTGGGTCGTTTATTTTTCTGGAGTTGAGCTGCATAAGTTGCTTGTATATTTTTGAGATTAGTTGTTTGTCAGTTGCTTCATTGGCTATTATTTTCTCCCATTCAGAAGGCTGTCTTTTCACCTTGCTTATAGTTTCCTTTGTTGTGCAGAAGCTTTTAATTTTAATTAGATCCCATTTGTTTATTTTTGCTTTTATTTCCAGCATTCTGGGAGGTGGATCATAGAGGATCCTGCTGTGATTTATGTCTGAGAGTGTTTTGCCTATGTTCTCCTCTAGGAGTTTTATAGTTTCTGATCTTACATTTAGATCTTTAATCCATTTTGAGTTTATTTTTGTGTGCGGTGTTAGAAAGTGATCTAGTTTCATTCTTTTACAAGTGGTTGACCAGTTTTCCCAGCACCACTTGTTAAAGAGATTGTCTTTACTCCATTGTATATTCTTGCCTCCTTTGTCAAAGATAAGGTGTCCATATGTGTGTGGATTTATCTCTGGGCTTTCTATTTTGTTCCATTGATCTATATGTCTGTCTTTGTGCCAGTACCATACTGTCTTGATGACTATGGCTTTGTAGTAGAGCCTGAAGTCAGGCAAGTTGATTCCTCCAGTTCCATTCTTCTTTCTCAAGATTGCTTTGGCTATTCGAGGTTTTTTGTATTTCCATACAAATCTTGAAATTATTTGTTCTAGTTCTGTGAAAAATGTGGCTGGTAGCTTGATAGGGATTGCATTGAATTTGTAAATTGCTTTGGGTAGTATACTCATTTTCACTATATTGATTCTTCCAATCCATGAACACGGTATATTTCTCCATCTGGGAACCCTCCTACACTGTTGGTGGGAATGCAAACTAGTACAACCACTATGGAGAACAGTGTGGAGATTCCTTAAAAAATTGCAAATAGAACTACCTTATGACCCAGCAATCCCACTTCTGGGCATACACACCGAGGAAACCAGAATTGAAAGAGACACATGTACCCCAATGTTCATCGCAGCACTGTTTATAATAGCCAGGACATGGAAACAACCTAGATGTCCATCAGCAGATGAATGGATAAGAAAGCTGTGGTACATATACACAATGGAGTATTACTCAGCTGTTAAAAAGAATTCATTTGAATCAGTTCTGATGAGATGGATGAAACTGGAGCCGATTATACAGAGTGAAGTAAGCCAGAAAGAAAAACACCAATACAGTATACTAACACATATATATGGAATTTAGGAAGATGGCAATGACGACCCTGTATGCAAGACAGGGAAAGAGACACAGATGTGTATAACGGACTTTTGGACTCAGAGGGAGAGGGAGAGGGTGGGATGATTTGGGAGAATGACATTCTAACATGTATACTATCATGTGAACTCAATCGCCAGTCTATGTCTGACGCAGGATGCAGCATGCTTGGGGCTGGTGCATGGGGATGACCCAGAAAGATGTTATGGGGAGGGAGGTGGGAGGGGGGTTCATGTTTGGGAATGCATGTAAGAATTAAAGATTTTAAAATTTAAAAAATAAAAACTAAAAAAAAATAAAATAAAATAAAGTATTGGTACTGCTATACAATCACCAGGAGGAACTCTTACCCAAGGTCTTTTTCTCTTTATCCACACTCAAGTTTTGGGAATTAAATTTTTCAAGATGCAATGTACAGGTGTCATTTCCATTTTCCAGTTTCCAATCAACTTTCTGGGGAGTTCCTATATGGACTAATAATACTAGTACAGACTTTTTATTTCTAATTCAGAGGAGATTTCAGTGGTAAAAGAAAAAATGGTTTTGCTTCTACCTTCAGGTAGCAGACTTCCCATTCTGCTCTCAGGTAGTTTTGATGGAGAGGTCTTCTTGGTCTACCAGGAATTTATCCATCCCATTATTTAGATTTTTAGGTTTTTCATTTTCTTTTCCTGTGTCCATAGTTCAATTCTTATCAACAATAGCCAACATTTATTAACCTAGAGTTACTTGAACAGTCACTTCTACAAAGAATTTTCATTGAATCACCTCATTTCATATCATAGAAAACTGAGGCAGGTACTAATATTATACACAGCAAATAGAAGGGGAAAATCAGAAGCACTGACAGACGTGGGTTCCAAAATCACTATGAAGTTGAAAGACACTTGCTTCTTGGAAGGAAAGCGGTGACAAACCTAGACAGCACATTGAAAAGTAGAGATGTCACTTTGCCAATAAAGTTCTTTATAGTCAAAGCTATGGTTCTTTCAATGGTCATGTATGGATGTGAGAGGTGAGCCATAAAGAAGGCTGAGCACCGAAGAACTGACATCCTCAAACTGTGATGCTGTTGACTCTTGAGAGTCCCTTGGACAACAAGGAGATCAAACCAGTCAATCCTAAAGGAAATCAACCCTGAATATTCGCTGGAAGGATTGATGTTGAAGCTGAAGCTCCAATACTTTGGCCACATGATGCAAAGAGCTGACTCATTGGAAAAGATCCTGATGCTGGGAAAGACTGAAGGCAAAGGAGAAGGAGGAGGCATGGGATGAGATGGTTAGATAGCATCATTAATTCAATGGGCATGAATTGGAACAAACTCTGGGAGATAGTGAAGGATGGAGGAGCCTGAATTGCTGGAGTCCATGGGGTCACAAAGAGTTGGACATGACTTAATGACTGAACGATAACATCTAACATTATGCCCATTTCACCAGTAGGAAGTCTGAGGCACAATGCAGTTAAGAATGTTCCCAGTGTCATACAAGCAAGAGGTAAAGAAGGGACTTTAGCATCAGCTCTGCAGCCCTATTTCCTGAGGGTGGAAAATCTTGCTTGGACACTTGGATTTCTGTCCATTTATAGTCTTTCTGATTGCTTATGAAGTGATATATAAAATCTACGATATATAAAGGGGACAAGGAAACATGTCTGAGAGAAGGGATATACAGGAAACATTTATTAAATACTTCAAACTAAAATTCAATCACAACTTATACTAGATACTTACAACCACATATTATACTAAATTCTTTATTAAATAAGTTTGTTTATATGAAATAAGTTTTTTATATGAAGTAAAATTAATAAGTATAAATATAAATAAGTAAATAAAACTTGATAAGTATAAGATATAAATAAGTTTATATGAAAAATAATTTTTACTGATTTGCCCAAGTTTCTGAGTAGGGTATAATCTTTGCTGTATCTTCCTCTTTAATAAAAGTTTAACAAAGTGCTCATGTTTAATAGGACTAACTTATTTAGCTGTACATTGGAAGCTGTTTTAAAAATACACTGACATTATTAAAAGTTTTTCCTGTTACAAAGAGCACTTAAGTAGATTCAAGATTTATTTACAGAGATACACAGCAGTTAACAAAACCTGGGAACAAATGCAAATATGATGATCTAATTTTTTGTTTTATATTCATTAATATCATCTTGTTGTATACTGAGAGAAAAATTTTCAGTACACAACAACAATCATTTTTAATTTACAGAAACACAATTGCTTATAAAGGAATGACTAATAAGCTAAGAGTATTTGTGGTTTCCTTGAGGTGTATGATTCACCCATTAGATCTCTCCTTTTCAAGGGATATTTGCATAACTCTGTAGCATTATCATTTCATTAATTTCCAAAGTTCCTGTGATAGATGAAAATCAAAAAGTAATGAACTGATCAGTGTAATTTTTGAAGATTTTGGCAATAATTGCTCTGGCATCTTGAGTTTGGATCTATAAACTTCAAGACGGATTGCATGAGGCACTTTACTTATAAATCAACCCCAAAATGTCTATCTCTGATGTGTCAGTAATAAATGTCAGGTCACAGTGCAAATTCACTGAGGAGAAATATTTCAGAAGGTTGTTGGTTCTTTCATAAGGATTTTCATCTTGGTAGTTTCTGGAAGATGTAGTCTGACTAATGTATGTGATCAATCTCCAGTATTTTATACACAGGCAAGTGTTCTAGAAATATTTTTTTAATAAGTAATAGTATGGAGTCTAGGGGGGAAATCATATATATTGAATACCTCCATATTGATAGTCAATGTCTTCATTTAACAAAATAGATTTGCCTGAGCAACATGTGATTGACTGCCAGGGTTTGCCAGTGAATGTAAAGTGACTTTTGTATTCACCCTATTTCTGCCCAATTAGTTTTATTGCTCTGTTTTATTTTGTGTTCTGTTAAGCTATTTCTAAGAGAAAGGCATTTGAAATTTTCTTTGGAAACATATGCATTAATACCTTCAAATGTATGAAAATTTTTATACGTACCACCTAACAAATACAAATACCTGAGTGCAGAGCCACCTACTCAGAAAGATATCTTAGGTACTGATCTACTGACCTTCTGGGAAGCCATGACCACACTAGTAGTTAGAGTAAGTGTGAATTAAAGTCACTCAGTTGTGTCTGACTCTTTGTGACTCCATGGACTATACTGTCCATGGAATTCTCCAGGCCAGCATACTGGAGTGGGTAGCCTTTCCCTTCTCCAGGGGGTCTTCCTAACCCAGGGATAAAACCCAGGTCTCCTGCATTGCAGGCATATTCTTTACCAGCTGAGCCACAAGGGAAGCCCAAGAATATTGGAGTAGGTCAAGGAAATGCTTAGTCACTGTTATTTCTGTTTTTTTTTTTTTTTTCTTTCCCTGCTCACATCATCAATTCTTGTCAACAAAAAAAATATATCCTGAGTCCCGCTGAAAAAAAAATTGTTGCTTCTTTCTCTGGAGTGCGCCTCAGACCTTCCCTTTCCTTCACCCCTGATGCTGCTGCCTTCACTTAGGTTTCTGTCTCCTTCCTTTGGCTTCTTGAACAAATTCTGTGCCATGTTTCTCTCCATTCCTCTCCACCTGCTATCTCCCCAGCAGAGGATTATTTCTAAAATCTAAATGTAATCATGTCAGAGTGCTGCCTAATAGCTAACGCATTTCAAGGAAAGCACTCAAACTAAACATAAAGGTCCTTCATAATATGACACATCCTAAATTACAGACCCTGTTTTCTTAAACTATTTTTCTTCACTCTTTCTTTCAAGCACTTTATCCACTATCTGCAGTGGATAATTTCCTGACCTCCAAATGGGTTTATGTATTCATTCTTTGTGACTTTAATATGATTCTTTTTTCCCTGGCAGGTGCCCTATCTTCCATCCATCTCTACCTGCTGAAACTCCTTTCAGACTTAAAGATACAGCTTTGCCTGTAGCCTCTTCTGTGAATTATTTTTACATTTCTCCAGAGTTACTTGTCTTTGAGTCTTTCCAGTCTCATTAACATTAAATAAGTTATTATATCTAAAAAGCACAGGACAATGCCTATTGATGTGAAGTGTATTCATTTTGTATCTAACTATCTTTTAGGCTCTGTCCAATGTGTCTGAAGCTAAGTTCCTATGGATGCTTGTGATCTCTGTAGCTCATTTTAAATCATGCCTTTAATAAATTCTCAAAGTCCATAATTCTTCAGGATCTATACATTATGCAGAAGTGAGCTTTTCCTTCTATTTTTAATGGAAATAACAAAAGGTTAAAGCTTATGTCAACTTCAAGAATCCTAATTCCACTTGGAATGAAATTAACTCCCACAATCATATATTACAAATTTATGATCTTCCTTTGTCTGCAGATTTTCAACCATCTGGAATTATGCTCATAATAACCTATACAATTTAAATCACTTGGCGATGCTAATGAACCCCACCTGGGAAATACAAAAGAGATATAGATACTGATTAATAGTAGCAATCTCAGCCAAACCTGACCACCTCTACACATTAAATACCACTCTTTGAAAATGACTTCTGACATATTGGCTATTTGAAAATCTGATGAGCCGTTTTGCATGAAAAAAAAATCAGAATCACAGATTTTCTTTGTAGTTCTAATATTTTTTCAAGATTGCCTTATAAAAAATAGCCAAATGAAGAATCTAAGTGAAATGGCTTAGAAATGTTTGAAGAGGCAGAAAATTTCTAAGACTGAACCCAGCAGGATATCTCTGAATAAATCACATATTAGAAATGAAAGGTGAAGAAAAACTGTGGAGAACAGTGTAAAATATTTTATAAACTTTTTCAGTAATATAGTACAATATCTTTGGAATAACAATTTTATTTTTAATTTTTTATCAATTTATTTTAATTGGAGGCTAATTACTTTACAATATTGTGCTGGGTTTTGCCATACATTCAAATGAATCAGCCATGGGTGTACATGTGTTCCCCATTCTGACCCTCCCTCCCACCTCCCTCTGCATCCCATCCCTCAGGGTCATCCCAGTGCACCAGCCCTGAGCACCCTGTCTCATGCATCGGACCTGGACTGGCGATCTATTTCACATATGATAATATACATGTTTCAATGCTATTCTCTCAAATCATCCCATCCTTTCCTTCTCCCACAGAGTCCAAAAGTCTGTTCTTTATATCTATCTTTCTTTTTCTGTCTCTAATATAGCGTCATCATTACCATCTTTCTAAATTCCATATATATGTGTTAATACACTGTGTTGGTATTTTTCATTCTGATGTACAATAGGCTCTGTATAATAGGCTCCAGTTTCATCCACCTCATTAGAACAGATTCAAATGAATTTTTTTAATAGCTGAGTAATATTCCATTGTGTATACGTACCACAGCTTTCTTATGCATTTGTCTGGCAAAGGACATCCAGGTTGCTTCCATGTCCTGGCTATTGTAAACAGTGCTAAGATGAATATTGGGGTACATGTGTATCTTTCAAGTCTGGTTTCCTTGGTGTGCATGCCCAGCAGCGGGATTGCTGGGTCATAAGGCACTTCTATTTCCAGTTTTTAAGGAATCTCCACACTGTTCTCCATAGTGGCTGTACTAGTTTGCATTCCCACCAACAGTGTAAGAGGGTTGCCTTTTCTCCACACCCTCTCCAGCATTTATTCTTTGTAGACTTACGGACAGCAGCCATAATGACCAGCATGAGATGGTACCTCATTGTGATTTGATTTGCATTGCTCTTATAATGAGTGATGTTGAGCATTTTTCATGTATTTGTTAGCCACCTGTATGTCTTCTTTGGAGAAATGTCTGTTTAGTTCTTTGGCTTATTTTTTTATTGGGTTGCTTATTTTTCTGAAATTGAGCTGCAGGTGTGGTTTGTATATTTTTGAGATTAATTCTTTGTCAGTTGCTTCATTTGCTATTATTTTCTCCCATTCTGAAGGCTGTCTTTTCACTTTGCTGATAGTTTCCTTCGTTGTGCAAAAGCTTTTAAGCTTAATTAGGTCCCATTTGTTTATTTTTCCTTTTATTTCTATTACTCTGGGAGGTAGGTCATAGAGGATCCTGCTGTGATTTATGTCATTGAGTGTTTTGCCTATGTTTTCCTCTAGGAGTTTTATAATTTCTGGTCTTTCATTTAGATTTTTAATCTATTTTGAGTTTATTTTTTGTGTATGGTGTTAGAAAGAGTTCTAGTTTCATTCTTTTACAAGTGGTTGACCAGTCTTCCCAGCACCACTTGTTAAAGAGATTGTCTTTTCCCAATTGTATATTCTTGCCTCCTTTGTCAAAAATAAGGTGTCCGTAGGTGCATGGATTTATCTCTAGGCTATCGATTTTGTTCAATTGAACTATATATTTCTGTCTTTGTGCCAGTACCATACTGTATTGATGACTGTTGCTTTGTAGTATAGGCTGAAGTTAGGCAAGTTGATTCCTCCAGTTCCATTCTTATTTCTCAGGATTGCTTTGGATATTTGAGTTTTTTTGTGTGTTTCCATTCAAATTGTGAGATTATTTGTTCTAATTCTCTGAAAAATACCATTGGTAGCTTGATAGGAATTACACTGAATCTATAGATTGCTTTGGGTAGTATACTCATTTTAACTATATTGATTCTTCTAATCCATGAACTTGGTATATTTCTCCGTTTATTTGTGTCATCTTTGATTTCTTTCATCAGTGTTCTATAGTTTTCTATATATAGGTCTTTTTTTTTTCTTTAGGTAGATTTATTTCTGAGTTTTTTTTTTTTTATTCTTTTTGTTGCAATGGTGAATGGAATTGTTTCCTTAATTTCTCTTTCTCTTCTCTCATTGTCAGTGTATAGGAATGCAAGGGATTTCTCTGTGTTAATTTTATATCCTGCAACTTTACTGTATTCATTGATTAGCTCTAGTAATTGTTTGGTGGAGTCTTTAGGGTTTTCTATGTAGAGGACCATATCATGTGCAAACACTGAGAGTTTTACTTCTTTTCTAATCTGGATTCCTTTCATTTCTTTTTCTTCTCTGATTGCTGTGGCTAAAACTTCTGAAACTATGTTGAGTATTAGTGGTGAGAGTGGGCATCCTTGTCTTGTTCCTGACTTTAGAGGAAATGTTTTCAATTTTTCACCATTGAGGATAATGTTTGCTGTGGCTTTATCATATATGGCTTTTATTATGTTCAGGTATGTTCCTTCTATGCTTGCTTTCTGGAGGGCTTTTTATCATAAATGGATGTTGAATTTTGTCAAAGGCTTTCTCTGCATCTATTGAGATAATAATATGGATTTTATCTTTCAATTTGTTAATGTGGTGTATCACATTGATGACTTGAGAATATTGAAGAATCCTTGCATCCCTGGGATAAAGCCCACTTGGTCATGGTGTATGATCTTTTTAATATGTTGTTGTATTGTGTTTGCTAGAATTTTGTTAAGGATTTTTGCATCTATGTTCATCAGTGATATTGGCCTGCAGTTTTCTTTTTTTGTGGCATCTTTGTCTGGTTTTGGTATTAGGGTGATGGTGGTCTCATAGAATGAATTTGGAAATTTACCTTGCTCTGCAAATTTCTGGAAGAGTTTGAGTAGGATAGATGTTAGCTCTTCTCTAAATTTTTGGTAGAATTCAGCTAAGAAGCCATTTGGTTGTGGGCTTTTGTTTGTTGGAAGATTTCTGATTAGAGTTTTGATTTCTGTGCTTATGATGGGTCTGGTAAGATTTTCTACTTCTTCCTTGTTCAGTTTTGGAAAGTTATACTTTTCTCAGAATTTGTCCATTTCTTCCAAGTTGTCCATTTTATTGGCATATATTTGCTGATAGTAGTCTCATGATCCTTTGTATTTCTGTGTTGTCTATTGCCATTTCTCCTTTTTCATTTCTAATTTTGTTGATTTGATTCTTCTACCATTTTATCTTGATGAGTCTGGTTAATGGTTTGTCTATTTTATTTATCTTCTCAAAGAACTAGCTTTTAGTCTTGTTGATTTTGGCTATGGTCTCCTTTGTTTCGTTTTCATTTATTTCTGCCCTAATTTTTATGATTTCTTTCCTTCTACTAACCCTGGGGTGCTTAATTTCTTCTTTTCCTAGTTACTTTAGGTGTAGAGTTAGATTATTTATTTGATTTCTCTTCTGTTTCTTGAGGTAGGCTTATATTGCTATGAACCTTCCCCTTAGTACTGCTTTTACTGAATAGGTTTTGGGTTGCTGTGTTTTCAGTTTTATTCTTTTCTATGCATATTTTGATTTCTTTTTTGATTTCTTCTGTGAGTTGTTGGTTATTCAGAAGTGTGTTGTTTCACCTCCATGTGTTTGTGTTTTTCGTAGTTTTTTTCTTTTTTTCCTGTAGTTGACATCTAATCTTACCACATTGTGAGCAGAAAAGATGCTTGTGATGATTTCATTTTTTTTTTTTTTTAATTTACCAAGGCTAGATTTATGGCCCAGGATGTGATCTATCCTGGAGAAGGTTCTCTGTGCACTTGAGAAAAAGATGAAGTTCATTATTTTAGGGTGAAATGTCCTATAGATATCAATTTTCTATTTATCAATCTTCTCGCTAATTTTCTGTTTAGTTGATCTATCCATAGGTGTGAGTGGGGTATTAAAGTCTCCCCCTATTATTGTGTTACTTTAATTTCCCCTTTCATACTTGTTAGCATTTGCTTTACATATTGTGGTGCTCCTATGTTGGGTGCATATATATTTATAATTGCTATATCTTCTCCTTGGATAGATCCTTTGATCATTATGTAGTGTCCTTCTTTGTCTCTTCTCAAGGCCTTTATTTCAAAGTCTATTTTATCTGATACGAGTATTGCTACTCCTGCTTTCTTTTGGTCTCCATTTGCATGAAATATGTTTTTCCAGCCCTTCACTTTCAGTCAGTATGTGTCCCTAGGTTTGAGGTGTGGCTCTTGTAGACAGCATATATAGGGGTCTTGTTTTGTATCCATTCAGCCAGTCTTTGTCTTTTGGTTGGGGCATTCAACCCATTTACATTTAAGGTAATTATTGATAACTATGATTCCATTGCCATTTACTTTGTTGTTTTGGGTTCGAGTTTATACACCTTCTCTGTGTTTCCTATCTAGAGAGGATCCTTTAGCATTTGTTGAAGAGCTGGTTTGGTGGTGATGAATTCTCTCAGTTTTTGCTTGTCTGTAAAGCTTTGGATTTCTCCTTCATATATGAATGAGATCCTTGCTGGGTACAGTAATCTGGTTTGTAGGTTTTTCTCTTTCATCATTTTAAGTATGTGTTTCCATTCCCTTCTGGCTTGAAGAGTTTCTATTGAAAGATCAGCTGTTATCCTTATGGGGACCCCCTTGTGAGTTATTTCTTGTTTTTTCCTTGCTGCTTTTAATATTTGTTCTTTGTGGTTGATCTTCATTAATTTGATTAACATGTGTCCTGAAATCAGAGTGAGTATATTCTTTGCAGCGAAAGATGGAGAAGCTCTATACACTCAAAAAAAAAAAAAAAAAAGCAAGACTGGGAGCTGACTGTGGCTCAGATCATGAACTCCTTATTGCCAAATTCAGACTTAAATTGAAGAAAGTAGGGAAAACCATTGCACCATTCAGGTATG
The DNA here is from genome assembly GCF_016772045.2 of Ovis aries. Taxonomy (NCBI): domain Eukaryota; kingdom Metazoa; phylum Chordata; class Mammalia; order Artiodactyla; family Bovidae; genus Ovis; species Ovis aries. The sequence continues at coordinate 65,492,210 of NC_056059.1, read as the reverse complement.
ACCTAAATCAAAACACTAATGATTATACAATGGAAGTGAGAAATAGATTTAAGGGACTAGATCTGATAGAGTGCAAGATGAGCTATGAACCGAGGTTTGTGATATTATATAAGAACAGGGATCAAGACTAACCCCATGGAAAAGAAATGCAAAAAAGCAAAATGGCTGTCTGAGGAGGCCTTACGAGTAGCTGTGAAAAGAAGAGAAGTGAAAAGCAAAGGAGAGAAGGAAAGATATAAGCATCTGAACACAGAGTTCCAAAGAATAGCAAGAAGAGATAAGAAAGCCTTCCTCAGTGATCAATGCAAAGAAATAGAGGAAAAGAACAGAATGGGAAAGACTAGAGATCTCTTCAAGAAAATTAGAGATGCCAAGGGAATATTTCATGCAAATATGGGCTCTATAAAGGACAGAAATGGTATGGACCTAACAGAAGCAGAAGATATTAAGAAGAGGTGGCAAGAATACATGGAAGAACTGTACAAAAAAGATCTTCAAGACCAACATAAACACGATAGTGTGATTACTCACCTAGAGCCAGACATCCTGGAATGTGAAGTCAAGAGGGCTTTAGAAAGCATCACTGTGAACAAAGCTAGTGGAGGTGATGGAATTCCAGGTGAGCTATTTCAAATCCTGAAAGATGATGCTGTGAAAGTGCTGCACTCAATATGCCAGCAAATTTGGAAAACTCAGCAATGGCCACAGGACTGGAAAAGGTCAGTTTTCATTCCAATCCCAAAGAAAGGAAATGCCAAAGGATGACCAAACTACCACACAATTGCACTCATCTCACACGCTAATAAAGTAATGCTCAAAATTCTCCAAGTGAGATATGCAGATGACACCACTCTTATGGCAGAAAGTAAAGAGGAACTAAAAAGCCTCTTGATGAAAGTGAAAGAGGAGAGTGAAAAAGTTGGCTTAAAGCTCAACATTCAGAAAACGAAGATCATGGCATCCGGTCCCATCATTTCATGGGTAATAGATGGGGAAACTGAGTCAGACTTAATTTTTTTTTTTGGCTCCAAAATCACTGCAGATGGTGACTGCAGCCATGAAATTAAAAGACACTTACTCCTTGGAAGAAAAGTTATGACCAACCTCGATAGCATATTCAAAAGCAGAGACATTGCTTTGCCAACAAAGGTCCGTCTAGTCAAGGCTATGGTTTTTCCAGTGGTCATGTATGGATGTGAGTGTTGGACTGTGAAGAAGGCTGAGCACTGAAGAATTGCTGATTTTGAACTGTGGTGTTGGAGAAGACTCTTGAGAGTCCCTTGGACTGCAAGGAGATCCAACCAGTCCATTCTGAAGGAGATCAGCCCTGGGTGTTCTTTGGAAGGAATGATGCTAAAGCTGAAACTCCAGTCCTTTGGCCACCTCATGCGAAGAGCTGACTCACTGGAAAAGACTCTGATGCTGGGAGGGATTGGGGGCAGGAGGAGAAGGGGACAACAGAGGATGAGATGGCTGGATGGCATCATGACTCGATAGACATGAGTCTGAGTGAACTCCGGGAGTTGGTGGTGGACAGGGAGGCCTGATATGCTGCAATTCATGGAGTCACAAAGAGTCGGAGACAACTAAGTGACTGAACTGGGGTGTTTCACCTTGGGTTTATCCTGCTTGGGACTCCCTGGGTTTCTTGGACTTGGGTGGATATTTCCTTCCTCATTTTAGGGATGTTTTCAACTATTATCTCCTCAAGTATTTTCACATGGCCTCTGTTTTTGTCTTGTACTGGGACTCCTATGATTCGAATGTTGGTACATTTAACATTGTCCCAGAAGTCTCTGAGGTTGTCCTCATTCCTTTTAATTATTTTTTCTTTTTTCCTTTCTGCTTCATTTATTTCCACCATTCTATCATCCATTTCACTTATCCTATCTTCTGCCTCAGTTATTCTACTGTTGCTTCCCCCAGAGTGCTTTTGATCTCATTTATTGCATTGTTCATTACTGATTGACTCTTTTTTAATTTCTTCTAGGTCCTTGTTAAACATTTTTTGCATCTTCTCAAATCCTTGTCTCCAGACTATTTATCTAACTCCATTTTGTTTTCAAGATTTTGGATCATTTTACCTATCATTATTCTGAATTCTTTTCAGGTAGACTCCCTATTTCCTCTTTTGTTTGGTTTGGTGGGCTTTTATCATGTTCCTTTACCTGCTGAATATTTCCCTGCGTTTTCATCTTGTTTAGGTTGCTGTGTTTGGGGTGGCCTTTCTGTATGCTGGAAGTTTGTGGTTCCTCTTCATTGTGGATGTTCCTCCCTGTGGGTGGAGTTGGATGAGTGGCTTGTCAAGGTTTCCTGGCTAGGGAAGCTTGAGTCAGTGTTCTGGGGGGGTGGAGCTGGATCTCTTCTCTCTGGAGTGCAATGAAGTGTCCATAGTGAGTCTTGAGGTGTCTGTGGGTTTGGTGTGACTCTTGGCCGCCTGTATTTTTGTGCTTAGGGTTATGTTCCTGCATTTTTGGAGAATTAGCTTGTTGTGTCTTGCTCTGAAACTTGTTGGCTCTTGGGTGGAGCTTGGTTTCAGTGTAGGTATGGAGGGTTTTGGATGAGCTCTTGTCTATTAATGTTCCCTGGAGTCATGAGTTTCCTGGTGTTCTCAAGTTTTATATTTAAGCCTCCTGCCTCTGGCTTTCAGTCTTATTCTTACGGTAGCCTCAAGACGTCTTCATCCATACAACACTGATGATAAAACATCTAGGTTAGTGGTGAAAAGATTCTCCACAGTGGGGGACACCCAGAGAGGTTCACAGAGTTACATGGAGAAGAGAAGAGGGAGGAGGGAGATAGAGGTGACCAGGAGGAGAAGAGGGGAAGTCAAAAGGGAAGAGAGCAATCTAGCCAGTAGTCAATTCCCTATTTGCTCTCCACAGTCTGGAACTCTCAGAGAGGTTCATGGAGTTCCATAGAGAAGAGAAGAGGGAGGAAGGAGATAGAGTTGACCAGGAAGAGAGGAGGGGGAGTCAAAAAGAGAGAGATCAGTCTAGCCTGTGATTAGTTCCCTAAGTGTTCTCCACAGCCTGGAACACCCAAAGAGATTCACAGAGTTGGGTAGAGAAGAGAATGGGGAGGGAGGAGATAGAGGTGACCTGGAGGATAGAAAGGAGAGTCAACAGGGGGAGAGAGCAATCAAGACAGTAATCACACGCCTAAGTAAAAATGAGTACTGAAGATTGGATTCTTATTGGTTCAGAATTGATAACAAATACCAAAAAGCAAAGATTAAAAATCTAGTCTCTCAAAAATACAATATTTTAAAAAAATCACCAAAGTTATTTAAAAAATATATGAAATTTGCTTTAAAAATGGGGTCTTTTTTGGTAAGGTAATAGGTTTTAACAATGAAAATTAAAGGGGTAATAAAGAGCTTAAAAATTAAAAAAAGAATTAAAAAATGATAATAGTAAAATATATCTAGGAATTTCTCTGGAGCTGTTGAAGGCAGTGTGGAGTCAGTTCAGTTTCAGATAGTTCCTTGTTTCACCTTATACTTTTTCTCAAGGTCTATAGGTCCCTTGCAGTGTAGCCAGTGCTAACTACAGGGTTTTAATCTGGTGCATCTGTCACTTACAAAGTGGTTCCCTCTTTGTTTATTTTGGCTTCCTCTGTTTGCAAGGCTCGTCAGTATTTGACTTCTACCCTGACACAAGGGGACGAAGGTGGTCATTTATTTCGGCTAACTTGTTCAATTGTGCTGTGGGGTGGGAGAAACACTGCAAACAAATATCACTGGCATGTGTAGGAAGTGCTTGCAGTGTCTGGGCCACACTGGGTTTGTCCCAGCTCCCGGCTTGTGTGATTTCCTGGTCTACACTGCTCAGGGTCCAGGTTGCCCTGCAGGGGAAATGTCTAAAGCATTCTGGGTTACATGCACTTCCCAGGTCTAAGCCGCTCATGTTCAGGTTGTCGGGTACTCCACAAAGGCACAGACTTGGTTGGGCCTGCGTTTTGTGCCCTTCCCAGGTCCGAGCAGCTCAGGTGACCAGGTGTTTGTCAGGCACACTCTCCCCAGGTAGGGTGGTGCGTCTTATCACCTCCCTTGTCCCAGCCACTCCATTTCCTGGGTGTTCGGCAGGAGCACTGTTTCAGGTGTGCTGTGTGTCTCCTCTGGGGAACTGATTTCTGGCTGCGACCCTTCTGGCAGATGTCAACCATCCAGGATCCCAGGAAGACTTGGTTAGCAACTGGGAACCTGCTTGCAGTTTGGTAGAGGATGCCATCTCTGGAGCCAGGTATGCCCCTAGCCTTCCAGCTCTGGTTAACGGCAGCCTTTCTCCCTGCCTCCAGCGGGGGATGGGCTGGTCCACTGCCAGCTAGCTTTCCTCTGGTATTTGCTCAGCCCTTTTTTCTGTGAGCAGGCCTAGCAGTGCCTTCAGTTCAGTTCAGTCGCTCAGTCGTGTCCGACTCTTTGCGACCCTGTGAATCACAGCACGCCAGGCCTCCCTGTCCATCACCAACTCCTGGAGTTCACTCAGATTCATGTCCTTCGAGTCGGTGATGCCATCCAGCCATCTCATCCTCTGTCATCCCCTTCTCCTCCTGCTCCCAATCCCTCCCAGCAGCAGAGTCTTTTCCAATGAGTCAACTCTTCGCATGAGGTGGCCAAAGGACTGGAGTTTCAGCTTTAGCATCATTCCTTCCAAAGAACACCCAGGGCTGATCTTGTTCAGAATGGACTGGTTGGATCTCCTGGCAGTCCAAGGGACTCTCAAGAGTCTTCTTCAACACCACAGTTCAAAAGCATCAATTCGTTAGCGCTCTGCCTTCTTCACAGTCCAAATCGCACATCCATACATGACTACTGGAAAAACCATCGCCTTGACTAGACGGACCTTAGTCTGCAAGTAATGTCTCTGCTTTTGAATATGCTATCTAGGTTGGTCATAACTTTCCTTCCAAGGAGGAAGCATCTTTTAATTTCATGGCTGCAGTCACCATCTGCAGTGATTTTGGAGCCCCCCAAAATAAAGTCTGACACTGTTTCCACTGTTTCCCCATCTATTTCCCATGAAGAGATTGGACGTGATGCCATGACATTCGTTTTGTGAATGTTGAGCTTTAAGCCAACTTTTTCACTCTCCTCTTTCACTTTCATCAAGAGGCTTTTTAGTTCCTCTTCACTTTATGCCATAAGGGTGGTGTCATATGCATATCTGAGGTTACTAATATTTCTCCTGGCAATCTTGATTCCGGCTTGTGCTTCTTCCAGGCCAGCGTTTCTCATGATGTACTCTGCGTATAAGTTAAGTAAGGAGGGTGACAATATACAGCCTTGACATACTCCTTTTCCTATTTGGAACCAGTCTGTTGTTCCCTGTCCAGTTCTAACTGTTGCTTCCTGGCCTGCATACAGATTTCTCAAGAGGCAGTTCAGGTGGTATTGTATTCCATCTCTCTCAAAATTTTCCACAGTTTATTGTGATCCACACAGTCAAAGGCTTTGGCACAGTCAATAAAGCAGAAATAGATGTTTTTCTGGAACTCTCTTGCTTTTTCCATGATCCAGCGGATTTTGGCAATTTGATCTCTGGTTCCTTTGCCTTTTCTACAACCAGCTGAACATCAGGAAGTTCACAGTTCACTTATTGCTGAAGCCTGGCTAGTAGAATTTTGCACATTACTTCACTAACATGTGAGATGAGTGCAATTGTGTGGTAGTCTGAGCATTCTTTGGCACTGCCTTTCTTTGGGATTAGAATAGAAACTGATGTTTTCCAGTCCTGTGGTCACTGCTGAGTTTTCCAAATTTACTGGCATATTGAATGCAGCACTTTCACAGCATCATCTTTCAGGATTTGAAATAGCTCAACTGGAATTCCATCACCTCCACTAGCTTTGTTCGTAGTGATGCTTTCTAAGGCCCACTTGACTTCACATTCTAAGATGTCTGGCTCTAGATGAGTGAGCACACCATCGTGATTATCCGGGTCGTGAAGATCTTTTTTGTATAGTTCTTCTGTGTATTCTTGCCACCTCTTCTTAATATTTTCTGCTTCTGTTAGGTCCATACCATTTCTGTCCTTTATCAAGCCCATCTTTGCATGAAATATTCCCTTGGTATCTCTAATTTTCTTGAAGAGATCTCTAGTCTTTCCCATTCTGTTGTTTTCCTCTATTTCTTTGCATTAATCGCTGAAGAAGGCTTTCTTATCTCTTTTTGCTATTCTTTGGAACTCTGCATTCAGATGCTTGTATCTTTCCTTTGCTCCTTTGCTTTTCACTTCTCTTCTTTTCACAGCTACTTGTAAGGCCTCCCCAGACAGCCATTTTGCTTTTTTTGCATTTCTTTTCCATGGGGATTGTCTTGATCCCTGTCTCCTGTGCCATGTCACAAACCTCATTCCATAGTTCATCAGGCACTCTATCTATCAGACCTAGGCCCTTAAATCTATTTCTCACTTCCACTGTATAATCATAATGAATTTGATTTAGGTCATACTTGAATGGTCTAGCGGTTTTCCCTACTTTCTTCAATTTGAGTCTGAATTTGGTAATAAGTAGTGCATGATCTGAGCCACAGTCAGGTCCTGGTCTTGTTTTTGTTGACTGTATAGAGCTTCTCCATCTTTGGCTGCAAAGAATATAGTCAATCTGATTTTGGTGTTGACCATCTGGTGATGTCCATTTGTAGAGTCTTCTCTTTTGTTGTTGGAAGAGGGTGTTTGCTATGACCAGTAGGTTCTCTTGGCAGAACTCTATAATTTGCCCTGCTTCATTCGCATTCCAAGGCCAAATCTGTATTTAATTCCAGGTGTTTCTTGACTTCCTACTTTTGCATTCCAGTCCCCTATAATGAAAAGGACATCTTTTTTCGGGTTTTAGTTCTAAAAGTTCTTGTAGGTCATCATAGAACCGTTTAACTTCAGCTTCTTCAGCATTACTGCTTGGGGCATAGACTTGCATTACCGTGATACTGAATGGTTTGCTTTGGAGACGAACAGAGATCATTCTGCCGTTTTTGAGATTGCATCGAAGTAATGCTGGGAGGGATTGGGAGCAGGAGGAGAAGGGGAAGACCAAGGATGAGATGGCTGGATGGCATCACTGACTCGATGGATGTGACTCTGAGTGAACTCCGGGAGTTAGTGATGGACAGGGAGGCCTGGCATGCTGCGATTCATGGGGTCGCAAAGAGTAGGACACGACTGAGCGACTGAACTGAACCGAACTGAATGCATTTCAGACTCTTGTTGACCATGATGGCTACTCCATTTCTTCTGAGAGATTCCTGCCCGCAGTAGTAGATATAATGGTCATCTGAGTTAAATTCACCCATTCCAGTCCATTTTAGTTCACTGATTCCTAGAATGTCAACGTTCACTCTTGCCATCTCTTGTTTGACCGCTTCCAATTTGCCTTGATTCATGGACCTGACATTCCAGGTTCCTATGCAATATTGCTCTTTACAGCATGAGACATTGCTTCTATCACCAGTCACATCCACAGCTGGGTATTGTTTTTGCTTTGGCTCCATCCCTTCATTCTTTCTGGAGTTATTTCTCCACTGACCTCCAGTAGCGTGTTGGGCACCTACTGACCTGGGGAGTTCATCTTTCAGTGTCCTATCATTTTGCCTTTTCATACTGTTCATGAGGTTCTCAAGGCAAGAATACTGAAGTGGCTTGCCATTCCCTTCTCCAGTGGACCACATTCTATCAGACCTCTCCACCATGACCCGCCCATCTTGGGTTGCCCCATGGGTATGGCTTAGTTTCATCGAGTTAGACAGGCTGTGGTCCTAGTGTGATTAGACTGACTAGTTTTTTGTGAGTATGGTTTCAGTGTGTCTGCCCTCTGATGGCCTCTTGCAGCAATGCCTTAGGTTAGAGCTTTTCACAGGAAAGTTCTCTCTCTCTTTCCTTTTTTTTTTTTCTCTCTCTGGCTATCCCATGGTTTGTGTTGCTATCTCAGGTTAGTTGCCTCAGATTGCCCTCAGGGCATTCAGGTCTGGTTCTTACCCTAAGCAATGCAGCCAGTGCCTCCCTGTTCAGCTCCCACTTGCTGGTGGTGGATGCAAGCATCTGGGCTAATCCTCCACTGAGGGTTGCAGTTAGGTGCGTAATCTGTGGGTTTTATTTATTTATTTTTTTCCTCCCAGTTATGCTGCCCCCTGAGATTCCAAAACTTCCCGCAGACCCGCTGGTGAGAGGGTTTCCTGGTGTTTTGAAACTTCTCCTCTTTTACGACTCCCTCCCCTGGACCGGTCTCCATTCCTAATTCTTTTGTCTTTCCTTTTATTTTTTATATTTTGTCCCACCTTCTTTTGAAGACAATGGGCTGCCTTTCTGGGTGTCTGGTGTCCTCCATCAGCGTTCAGAAGTTGTTTTGTGGTATTTGCTCAGCGTTCAAATGATCTTTTGATGAATTTATCAGGGGAGAAAATGGTCTCCCCATCCTATTCCTCTGCCATCTTAGGATCGCCATCTGGAATAACAATTTTAGATTGAAGATTGAAAGAAAAATGCGGCACATATACCTAAATGGATTCCCTTAATATGGAGATATATTTGGCCCCCATTTCAAATATCAAAGAGAGTTCAAGGAATAAGAGTTTAGATAGGTAGGGATACAATTTTCTCCATAAGAATCTGAAAAATATATATCCAAGTCTACTGGGTTTGTGAGTTCACTTAAAGAGATTTTGGATAATGAGAATGCTTATATTTTTATTAATATTATGTATAGTCACACTAATTTCTAGCATAATTCTTTGGGCAAGAGTAGTTTTATACCTCTAGAAGATGTTTTATATAGATATTGGAAAAGAGGTTCTTTGAAGACCATTTTTTTCCTTAGTGTTTGAAAATGTTCAAAATTTTCTTATTAAACTACGTTGCTTTTATCTGTAATTGCCTAAGGCAATTATTCTCCAATTTTCCAGTCCCGTTTTCACCAGTTACAGGTGACAGGAGGGAAAGTCTTTGAACTGAGCACTTGGAAAGAAGTTAAAACATCTTGAATGAAATAATTTCACTCTTGGACAATGCACTTCAAGACGTGCATATCTCTTCCTGAATATCTACAAAATTCCTAGACTTCATTAAGTTCCATCATTTCCTCACTTCTTATTTTTCCCTTAGACTGATCTAGGTCCTGTGTTCCATGTATTATAGTAAATATCCTCCAAATACTTTCAGTTTTTGCCACAATTCTATCCTTAATAGTCTCCTGGTAAAACTCCTGGTAGAATATATATTTTTCCCCCCTAACTATCAGCCTTCTCTGTACTTCAGTTTGAACACTTAACACATGTTGGACAAAAGTTATTGGCAAATTGGTGCAATTTTTAAATAACTGTCACCACTATAGGAGGCCACTTAAAATTCTCTGTCAGTACTAGCTTGTTCCCTGATATGTTTAATTTCTGAAATGATGATCTCTCCTTTCTGATCAGAACTTTAACTTCATCCTTTCAAACCCAATTAACTCTTAATTGATGATTCACCTTATTTTTAATTGAAAAAAGAGAAGGTATCTCTTGTTATCACTTCACGGCAAGTAGGAGGGGAAAAAGTGGAAGCAGTGACAAATTTTATTTGCTTGGGCTCCAGAATACTGTGGATGGTAACTGCAGCCATAAAATTAAAAGATGCTTGCTCCTGGAAAGGAAAACTATGACAAACCTAGACAGTGTATTAAAAAGCAGAGATATCACCTTGCCAATAAACTTCCATATAGTCAAAGATATGGTTCTTCCAGTAGTCATGTATGGATGTGAGATTTGGACTATAAAAAAAGCTGAGTACCAAAGAATTTTTGCTTTTGAACTGTGATGCTGGAGAAGACTCTCGGGAGTCCCTTGGACAAGAAGGATATCAAACCAGTCAATCCTAAAGGAAATCAACCCTGAATATTCATTGGAAGGACTGATGCTGAAGCTGAAACTCCAATGCTTTGGCTACCTGATGTGAGGAGCCAACTCACTGGAAAAGACCTTAATGCTGGGAAAGACTGAGGGCAGGAGAAGGGGACAATAGAGCATGAGATTGTTAGATGGACTGACTCAATGGACATGAATTTGCACAAACTCTGGAAGACCATTAGGGACAGAGGGCCCTGACGAGTTTCAGTCCATGGGATTGCAACTACGGCAACAATTTCCTGTAAGTGTCTTTCCCTCCTGCAAAATTTGATCTTTGTCAGCAAGTTAGCAGTGACTAAAAATAATGGGGGTTCCTAGGTGGTGCAGTGGTAAAGAATCTGCCTGCCAATGCAGGAGACACAAGAGAGGCAGATCCAATTGGGAGGATTCCCTGGAGATGGAAATGGCAACCCACTCCAGGATTCTTGCCTGGGAAATTCCACAGACAGAAAAGCCTGGTGGGCCACAGTCCATGGGGCCTAAAGAGTTGGACACAACTGAGTGACTGACTAGGCAGGCACAAAATAACAGCGATTCAAATAAGACAAAGATAGTAATTTACTTCTGTTTAGGTTGGAATGCAAGTATATCAGTACAGATATAAACTTTGCTCCCCAAGTCCATAGGCATTTTTCTTCTTCTAGATCACTGTGTACTCCTCCTTTGTCTCTAACTCCAAAGGCACTTCATCGACTAAGATAGCTCCTTCATCCCCAGCCATCGTGTTTCCTTCTAGCCATAAGAGAAGCAAAAAAGAGGAAGAAAAATGGACATTTGTTCGGTGCCAACTGTCTTTTAAGGGAGATTCTGCTTTCATGAAATTGCCCAGAACTTAATCTCAAGGGCAAAACTAGCTGCCAGAGATGCTGAAAAAGGTAACAATTATTAACCAAATACCTAGTTAATAATAAGGATTCTATTATGATAGCAATCTAAACCAGAAGTTTTCTAATTTTATTAATATTTTATAAGAACAAATACCTTTCGGGTTTGGAGATCATGTCTATTTACATGCATATATCTATAGTTGTCCTCCATATCTGTGGGTTCCCATCTGCTAAAAATGGAGGTTCACCTATATTTCTTTTTTGTAATTTTGGTATTATCTTCATTATTTTATTTTTTCCCAGTAATTCTCAGGTATTATTGTTTTGTTTTTTTTGCTACCTTCTTTGTTTAAACATTGGAATTTTTAACTTTGAGTTTCTCTGCTCTTTTGATGTAAACACTGAGGGTCATATATTATCTTCAAAATATTGTTTTACTGCAGTCCACAAATTTTCTGTGTAATAATTTCATTATTTCATTATAATTCATTTTAAATTTCTATTAAATGATTTCTTTCTTTGCTCATAGTTATGTCTTTTATTTTCTAATGCATTCTATTTTTCTTCTTTTCTATTTCATATCTTAATTCATTTTCTTTTTTTTCTAAATTTTGAAAAGATAGTTTTATCATGTATTTCTGTTGGTAGTAACTTTCCCCAAAATATACTTGTATCACCTTTATTAGTATATATATGTTTTTCTTTAAAGATGTTTCTCAAACTTTCATAATCTTTCCTGTGTTCTCTGGCTTACACGGTTTCTGGTATAAGTCTGATTTCAATATTACTTATTTCTGGGACTTCTCTGGAGGTTCAGTGGTGAAGAATCCACTTTGCAATGCAGGAGACGCAGGTTTGATCTCTTGTTGGGAATTAAGAGCCCATATGCCACAGAGCAACTAAGCCTGGGCGCCACAACTACTGAGCGCGTGCGCTACAACTAGAGTCCATGTGCTGCACCAAAAGGTCTTGCAGGTCACTGTGAAGACATCATGTGCCACAGCTAAAGCCCTATGCAGCCAAATAAATAAATGAAACAATGTTAAAAAATATTACTTCTTTCTCTTGGACCATCTCTTTGCATTTAATATTCTCTAGTTTATACATGTTTTTCTTTTCTTTTTTTAACCTTGTTGAGAATATCTTGTACTTCCCATGGCTGTGGATTCTTGTCTTTCATCATTACTACAGCATACACAGTTATCTTCTTTTCAAATATCAGATTTCTTTCATTTTCTCTAATTTTTCTAATAGTCTGATTAGATATGCATTAGAATATCACACTCTATTCTTTACATTATTGTTTTTACTTCATAATTTCCTCTCTTTGCCTCTCTGCACTGAATTCTGGATAATTTCCTTAGATCTTTCAATTCACTACAGCTTTCTTCAGTTTTTTCATCTAATAATTTTTTTATATCAATGTTTATGGGTTACATTTTTTAATTTTTCTTGCTTTATTTTTATATATCTCTGGGAAATTTTCTATTTATGTTTTTCTACTTATTTTTTGTGTGTTTTCTTATCTTTTATTTTCAGAATGAAAATTTAATTACTTTCTATTGCTTTCTATTTAATTACTTTTATTATCTATTTTATACTCTATTATCTGAAGTGTTATAGAAATATAAATTAATAGGAATATTCAATTTGTTTTTCTGACTCTGATAGTTTCATGTTCTCTTAAGTGTTTAGTGATCTTTGTTTATGAGTTCAACAATTTTAATTTTAATCTGTGGGATCACAGAGGACATAGGTTGGGTATTATTATTTTCCAGAGAAAGTTTGCATTTGCTCCTGCAGGCCTCCAAGTATACTACTTTCATGAGATAACTTTGATTCTTTTAAAGAACTAAACATAAAATACACAGGTTTAGTGTCATCACCTTAATCCAAGTTCAAGGTTGAGTCTCTGATTTGGTATTAGTATTTCTTCTAAGCTACCTCACCTTTTAGCTGACTGGTTTTTATTTGTGTTTGCTTTTAATGTAGGGAAGATATTACATAGGAATTTTTCTTCCTCTTGGGAGCCCATATATGCATTAAAATAATGTTTAATGTAGCCTCTAGTTATATTAAAATTCCTTAGCCTATTACATCGCCAGGCAAATTTGTCCCATATTGTTTTGGTTATCTTTTGTTTGTGAATTACTTCTTTTTATGGTCTTTATTTCCATCCAAGTTATAGTTTTAGCATCTAGAAATATTCAACAATACTTAAAATATATTTATAGCAGTATATATCATATATATTTAGAGCCTAAATAACCTCCAATGTAAAGTGCAGAATGTTGAATATTGTTTATTTGTTAAAATGTAAATGACAGTTCAAAACTGGAACATGTATTGTTTACTATTCATTGACAGTGAGAATTATATTTAAAACTTCATGTCACAAAGAACTGTTTTTAATTGGAGAAGTATAAATTTTCTTCCAAACTTTAAACTTTTTATGTTGTTTTATGGTATATTCAGTTAACAATGTAGTGGTAGTTTCAGCAAAGGGGTTCCGCCATACATATACATATATCCATTCTCCCTCAAATCTTCTTCCCATCTAGCCTGGCACATAACATTGAGCAGAGTTCCATGTGCTATACAATAGGTCCTTGTTGGTTATACATTTTAAATATAGCAGTGCATACGTGACCTTTCCAAAGTCCCAAACTAACCCTGGATAAGTGGAATTTTGTTAATCTTTCACAGAAAATATAAACTTCAGGCTTATAGTATATTTAATTAAAGTTAAATAGTGCAATATAAATATTGTAATATTTAACAATGCAAAGTGATTATATCAATGTGCATGAGTAAAGCTCTGAAAAATGTATTATCTCATTTACTCTTCATAGCAAATTTATATAAACAATCAATGTGATGCTATAGATGAGAATACTTCTGCTCAGAATATTTAAGTAATCTGCCAAAGCTCAAATGCAAACTGTGCTCAAATTTATTTTTCTCTTCCAAGTTAAGTGGACTTTCCACTGAATCTTCAGAAAGCATTCATTTTTAGTTTATAAAATATTAATTTGTCTTGACAATACCAATCAAAATAGACAATTAACTTCCTTTTTCTTGATTGTCTGTATTGTTTAGTTCTTTTATAATTTTCCAAATGGTCTTACATAAGAATAAGAAAATTAAATGAAGTCATTTTAAATTTTTTTTGAGTCAGTAATATGACAAATAAAGCAAGACATTATATATTGTTGGTGACTGAAAATTAATCATCCTTTTTCATAGTTGTTCATATCAGTGTCAGCTGGGATTTTACAAAATAATTTAAATTGGGCATGATTTTGGTAAATTGCCCAAGTGCCATTCAATATTAGATATCAAGATTAGTTGACAAGAGTCCATATCTTGATGAAAGCTAATTTTAATTATCTAAAAAACAATTTCTATCTAAATATTTCAGATTGCAAGTGATAACATATTTCCTTTCTATCCTTAAGGACCAAATGTAATTGGTCTATCCAATAAAGGTAAGAAAATATAATTTTATTATTTCTAATTTACTTTAACTTACTCAAAGTAATGTAAATTTTCTTGATATAATTTATAAAGATTTAAATAATATAAACAGTGTAAGAATAAATATGAAAATGAAGTTATATGAAATAATTTTAAGATGTACAAGAAGTCTGTATTGTATTAAGAAACACATATATGTTCTTTGTGACTATATTTAAAAATATTACATCCCTCTTTTTATTTCTTTTTTTCTGCAAAAGTCGAAGGGTAATGTCAGTCCCTATTGAAATTGGAGTTAACAGGGCTGTGATTTGCTCCCATATCTGAAATGTCCAAAAAAAAAAAAAATCAGACTAAATATACACAGAAACATTTTTGTAAACATTAGACATTATACAATGGAGGACAGTAATCCCTGAGAGACAGAAAGGAAATGAGGTGAGCTCTATAGCTTTGAGAGAGTTTAGAAGCCATAGTGTAGGAGGGACCACTAAAGCTGAGCCTTGAGAGTTCTGTGAATTGAAGAAGAGCTGAGATTCCAGAAAAAACAAGCTAACTATAGTTCTTAGAGTAGACTACCAAAAATATGAGAGCTGCACAGCGAGAAAGAAATGCAGAGGGATATCTGGAGTATTCTGAGAATTACTCATTACAGCAAATGTATGAGAAATCACTCAAGCTTGAGGATCCAAATAGAGAGAACACTTTCCAGCTCTCATACAAGGATGGTCTCAATGCCTATTCTCAGAAGCTGAACCAGAAAAACTCATAATTCAGAGCACTGAATAGAGAACTCAGGAAGATCTTGCATTCAGTTCAGTTCAACTCAGTTGCTCAGTCGTGTCTGACTCTTTGTGACCCCATGAATCACAGCACTCCAGGCCTCCTGGTCCATCACCAACTCCTGGAGTTCACTCAGACTCACTTCCATCAAGTCGGTGATGCCATCCAGCCATCTCATCCTCTGTCATCCCCTTCTCCTCCTGCCCCCAGTCCCTCCCAGCATCAGAGTCTTTTCCAATGAGTCAACTCTTTGCATGAGGTGGCCAAAGTACTGGAGTTTCAGCTTCAGCATCATTCCTCCCAAAGAAATCCCAGGGCTGATCTCTTTCAGTATGGACTGGTTGGATCTCCTTGCAGTCCAAGGGACTCTCAAGAGTCTTCTCCAACACCACAGTTCAAAAGCCTCAATTCTTCAGTGCTCAGCTTTCTTCACAGTCCAACTCTCACATCCATACATGACCACTGGAAAAACCATAGCCTTGACTAGACAGACCTTTGTTGGCAAAGTAATATCGCTGCTTTTCAATATGCTATCTAGGTTGGTCATAACTTTTCTTCCAAGAAGTAAGTGTCTTGCATTAGCACTTAGATAATTAGCTATAGATTGATCTCTGTTCAATAACTACCTAACAAATCATAGAAGCAAGACTTGAAATAATCAAACTGTGTCCAAATAAATTAGCTACATCCCAGAAAAAAGCTTAAGGTTTATAGGAATGCAAAAGAATCCAGAACTTCACAAGGTGAAAACTGAGGCAGACTGAAATCATAATGGAGTAATCATGGTTCAGGAATACAAAACAGAATTGGATGGCCATTGAGCATTTGGTCTTGGACATGTCCCTTCACCACTGAGAACTCGAACTTTCTGTGAACTGTACCAAAGTCAAGGACACTGACAACTGGTCTTAAAAGAACATCTACTACCTGAAGTCTTGTGGTCTCAAGGTTGTTTACTCATAACAGCAACCATTTAAGCTGCCACCAATTTCTGCTTTTGACTGCCAATGCAGGAGACATGGGTTTGATCCCTAGGTTGGGAAGATCCCCTGAAGAAGAAAGTAGAAACCCACTCCAATATTCTTGCCAGAGAAGTCCCATGGACAGAGGAGCCTGGCGGGCTACAGTTTATGTGTCACAAGAGAGTCAGACACAAGTGAGCATACATACATGGGTATAATCCCTGCTTAACAAGCACTCTTACTTCTTGCCCGTTCCAATTACAATTTGTTATACACAACTCAAGTAACTGTGGCTTTAGGGGTTTTGCCCTTATAACCTTTCTCATTTTGTAGTCCAGTTAGGCTTCCCTGGTGGCTCAGATGGTAAAGAATCCTCCTGCAATACAGGAGACCTGGGTTGGATAGATCCCTGGAGGAGGGCATGGCAATCCACTCGAGTACTCTTGCCTGAAGAATTCCCATGGCAGAGGAGCTTGGCGGGCTACAGTCCATGGGGTCACAAAGAGTCAGGCAAGACTAGGATATTGTTGAGCTTCCCTTGTGGCTCAGATGGTAAAGAATTCTCCTGCAGTGCAAGAGACTTGGGTTTGATCCCTGGGTTGTGAAGATCCCCTACAGGAGGGCATGCAACCCACTCCAGTATTCTTGCCTGGAGAATCCCCATGGACAGTGGAGCCTGGTGAGCTACAGTCCACGGGGTCGTAAAGAGTTGGACATGACTGAGCAACTAAGAACAACACAGCACAGAACAAAATTTAAGTGCTTTTTGAAGCTTTATCTCCCAGGCTGTGGTCTTAACAAACCCCAAAGAAATGCCTCTTTATTTCAATCAGGTTTTTGATTCTGAAAATTTGATTAACAAATTCAAAATATCTGGCATTCAATCAAATATTTCTCAAGGCAATAAAATACAGCCTATAGTGAAGAGAATAATCAACCAATAAAAACTGACATGAATTTTAGAACAGCAGAAAGAAACATTATAACTATGGTGTATGTGTCAGTTGCTCAGTTGTGTCTGACTCTTTGCAGCCCCATGGACTGTAGCCCACCAAGCTCCTCTGTCCATGGAACTTTCTGTCCTGTCCATGTCAAATAGTTAAGTAGGGACACAGAAGATATACATAAAATTCAAATCATACTTCTAGATATAAAGAAATCTATCTGAGATGAAAAATACACTGGATGGGGTTAACAGCATTAAAAGGCTTAACAAGATTAAAGACAAATCAGTGAAAAGTAATTCAAATAAAACATACAGGGGAAACAGAATTTAAAAACTAAAAGAGCAAAAGTCAGCTATGGGATAAAATCTAACAGAAAGGGTCAGAAAAAAATTTTTGAGGACATAGTGACTGAAAACATTCCAAATTTGATGAAAATTGTAAATTCACATGTCCCAAATCTCAGAGTATATTTTGAAGATACATCTAAAGTGGATTTCCTGATAGGTTCCTTGATGGATTTGAGAGAAATGAAGTCAAGGACCATATGCTCCAGCGATTCCACTTCTTCTTGAGAAATTATCCAAAGGAATCAAATTAAAGATTTCAAAGAAATACTAACTTTTTCATGGTCATTGCAGCACTATAATATACAAGATGAGGAAACAACCTAAGTGTCTGTTGACAGATGAAGAAAATGTGATACATACATATAATGGAATGTATACATCCATTCTTTAAAAAGAAGGAAATTTTGCAATATGTGACAATCTGCATGAATCTTGAGAATGTTATGCTAAGGAAAATAAGTGAGACACAGAAAATAACTACTACATGATTCCAGTTAAATGAAGTATCAAAAACAGTTAAATTTATAGAATCAAAGAGTACAATGATGATTTTAGGGGCTAAAAGAAGAAGGAAATGGGAAATTACTAATTAATGGGCATAAAGTTGCAGTTAAGCACAATGAGTGCCTTCAGCATATAAATGATGAGACTAGATGAGATATTCAAGAGACTGACTTTAGACAGAAAAGATAATGCTCCTAAACTAAGCCTTTGGGCATTCAACCATTAAGTGACTGATAAGAAGAAGAACAAACCAAAGAGAATTAGAAGAAATTATGTTAGGAGAAGTAGAAAAATCAAGAGTGTAATGTATCCTGAAAACCAAATAGAAGATTTATCTAGAAAAGGAGTACTTTCTTAAATGATACAGATTGGTCTAATATAGTGACACTGAATTTAGCCAAGTGAAGGTTATGGTCAACCTGGATAAGTAGTTTCTGAAGAGTGGAAATGTCAGAGCCAGATGAATACATTCAAGAGAGAAAACATTAAAGAAGAAATTGGATACATGGAATATCTATCATCAGAGTTTTGTTTCCAAAGATGTACCAATCAATGGGACATAAACAAGTAGAGAAAGAAAAGGAGCTTTAAGAAAAAAAGATGAAAATTTAAAAAAAAATGATGGGAGAAATTTCATTACATTTGTATGTTGATAAGAATTCAAAAAACTAAGATCATGGCATTCAGTCCCATCCCTTCACTGCAAATAGACGGGGGAGAAATAGAAACAGTGAACAGACTATTTAGGCTCCAAAGTCACTGTGGATGGGGACTGCAGTCATGAATTTAAAAGACTCTTTCTCCTTGGAAGAAAAGCTGTGACAAACCTAGACATATTATAAAGCAGAGACATCACTTTGCTGACAAAGGCTGCATATTCAAAGCTATGGCTTTTCCAGTAGTCATGTATGGATGTGAGAATTGAACCATGGGTGCCAAAGAATTGATGCTTTCGAATTCTAGTGCTAGAGAAGACTCTTGAGAGTCCCTTGGACAGCAAGGAGATCACACCAGTCAATCCTAAAGGAAATCAACCATGAATATTCACTGGAAGGACTGATGCTGAAGCTCCAACACTTTGTGTACCTGACATGAAGAGCTAACTCCTTGGAAAAGGCCCTGACGCTGGGAAAGACAGAAGGCAGGAGAAGAAGGGGATGACAGAGGATGAGATGGTTAGATGGCACCACTGCTTCAGTGGACATGGCTTTGAACAAACTCTGGGAGATAGTGAAGGACAAGGAAGCCTGGCAGGCTGCAGTCCATGGGGTTGCAGAGTCAGATATGACTGAGCCACTGAACAACTAAGAATGTATTCAGCTGCACAAGATCAGGAGTAGACCTGGTGGAGATTTCCGGTTAAATAAGCTGTGGCTTTGCAAGTAAGTGTGTCAAAATAATAAAGGAAAAGAGGGATATTCTTTAAAATTGCATTTTTTTTCCTTTATAAATTTTCTATTGGAATTGTCCATCTACCAGAGTAATTTAGGTCTTTTATTCTGACAGTTCCTAGTTTTAATCTATGTTTAATACTAATGTGTCTAATGTTGAACAAATTAATTAGCCTCTCTGTTCCTCAGGAATAGTCAGATTCCTCCCCTACAAAATGAGGTTAATAATGATATCTATCCTCATGGGATTATTAAAAGAATTAAATGAGGCAATGTGTGTAGAGCATAATGCATAGTACTCCAATAGAGCATATGGCTAAAACTTAAATATTGCTGACTATTTAATATATTAAATATATTTCTGGTATTACGTATTGATTTTTCTCATAATTAAATTATTCTTTCTAATATGAATGACACATTTATAACTTAAAAATTGAACACAAACACAAAATTGATTTGAGTTCTAAATATTTTCCCCTGGTTTATTTTAATATTTTTATCATTTTTTATCACCTTTTATTGCTTTTTTGGCAAGGACACTAAGATTCAAATGAATTAAAAGTTAATTCCTACATTCATAGAGCTAGTAAATATTGAAGTTGGAATTTGAATATCTAACAAATAATACATACAAATTAATATCTACACATGTAGATATATATTTTCCTCCTCAGTTATTTCAGGCTTGATGATATTTGAGTCACTTAAAATAATCATGTAAGAGTCAACTACCTGGTGTGTTGAAAAAAAATGGTGAATCCTGTTCATTAAAATCTTCTTTTGTAATAAAATATATTTCAAGTTTCAAAGATTTTTGTATTCTTTCAGTTAGTTTAGTCAATCAGTCATACCCGACTCTATGTCATCCCACGGATTGCAGCACGCCAGGCTTCCCTATCCAGCACCAACTCCCGGAGCCTACTGAAACTAATATCCATCGACTCAGTGATGCAATCCAACCATCTCATCCCCTGTCATCCACTTCTCCTCACACCTTTCATCTTCTCAAGCAACACGGTCTCTTCTAGTGAGTCAGTTCTTCACTTCAGGTGCCCAAGGTATTGGAGTTTCAGCTTTAGCAACACTTCTTCCAATGAAGATTCAGGATTCATCTCTTTTAGGAATGACTAGTTGGATCTCCTCGCAGGGCAACAGACTCTCAAGAGTCTTCTCCAACAACACAGTTAAAAAGCATCAATTCTTTGGTGCCCAGCTTTCTTTATAGTCCAACTGTCACATCCATATAAGACTACTGGAAAAACCAAAGCTTTGACTAGATGGCCCTTTGTTGGCAGAGTAATGTCTCTGCTTTTTAATATGCTGTCTAGGTTGATCATAGCTTTCCTTCCAAGGAGCAAGCGTCTTTTGATTTCATGGCTACAGTCACCATCTGCAGTGATTTTGGAAGCCCCAAAATAAAGTCTGTCACTGTTTCCACTGTTTGCCCATTTATTTGCCATGAAGTGATGGTACTGGATGCCATGATCTTAGTTTTTCTGAATGTTGAGCTTTAAGCCAAGTTTTTCACTCTGCTCTTTCACTTCTATCAAGAGGCTCTTTAGTTCTTAGCTTTCTGCCATAAGTGTGGTGTCATCTGCATATGTGAGGTTATTGATATTTCTTCCAGCAATCTTTTTTTTTGTAACTCATCTATATTTTAATTAAAATTTTTTTAAAAAGGTCTATCATTCTCTAAGCTAGACAAGTATTTTTTAAAGTTTAATTTATTAATTTATTAATTTTTATTTTTACTTTATTTTGCTTTACAATACTGTATTGGTTTTGCCATATATTGACATGAATCAGCCATGGGTGTACATGAGTTCTCAATCCTGAACCCCCCTCCCACCTCCCATCTGCCAGCAATCTTGATTCCAGCTTGTGCCTCATCCAGTCCAGCATTTCACATGAGGTACTCTGCATAGAAGTTAAATAAGCAGGGTGACAATATGCGCTCTTTACATACTCCTTTCCCTATTTGGAACTAGTCTATTGTATCATGTTCAGTTCTAACTTGCTTGTTGACCTGCATTCAGATTTCTCAAGAGGCAGGTCAGATGGTCTGGTATTCCCATCTCTTAAAGAATTTTCCACAGTTTGTTGTGAATCACACTGTCAAAAGCATTGGCATAGTCAATAGAGCAGAAATAGATATTTTTCTGGACCACTTGCTTTTTCGATGATCCAACAGATATTGCCAATTTGACCTCTGGTTCCTCTGCCTTTTCTAAATCCAGCTTGAACATTTGGAGATTCGTGGTTCACGTACTGTTGAAGCCTGGCTTGGAGAATTTTGAGCATTACTTTGCTAGCATGTGAGATGAGTGCAACTGTGCGGTAGTTTGAGTACTCTTTGGCATTGCCTTTCTTTGGGATTAGAATGAAAACTGACCTTTTCCAGTCCTGTGGCCACTGCTGAGTTTTCCAAATTTGCTGGCATATTGAGTGTAGCACTTTCACAGCATCATCTTTCAGGATTTGAAATAGCTCAACTGGAATTCCATCACCTCTACTAGCTTTGTTCATAGTGATATTTCTTAAAGTCCACTTGACTTTGCATTTCAGGATGTTGGCTATAGGTGAGTGATCACACCATCGTGGTTATCTGGATCTTTTTTGTAGAGTTTCTGTGTATTTTTGCCACCTCTTCTAAATATGTTCTGCTTCTGTTAGGGCCATACCATTTCTGTCCTTTATTGTGACCATCTTTGCATAAAATATTCCTTTGGTATTTCTAATTTTCTTGAAGAGATCTCTAGTTTTTCCCATTCTATTGTTTTATTTATTGTATTCTTTACTTATCTTCAATTAACAGTAAATTTAGGCTGTCATTTTAGTCACTTTTTAATAGCCGTCTAAGGCAAATTGTGGACTGAACTTCCTACTCTGCTCTAATACCACTGATTTTTGTGTCGATAATGGAGAACAAGGCTCGGGAAAGGGCTCCTAGTAGCAAGACATTGGAGTTGGCATAGACTGGAAAGGAAAGGTAATGATTTGTTCTTACTAAATTTGAGGTCTGTTAGAGTTTGAATAATCTTAGAGTTAGAGATTTGGAAATGATCAGAAAATCAGTACTCCCTAAAACAATAAAAGTAGATGACATCAAAAGAAAATATGTCAGAGAAAGAAGTGAATTCTTAGGTTCTATCATGGAGGAATAGTGTTATTCACAAAGTGACAGAAAGTGAAGTCTCTCAGTTTTGTCCTACTCTTTGCGACCCCATGGACTGTAGCCTACCAGGCTCCTCCCTCCATGGGATTCTCCAGGCAAGAGTATTGGAGTGGGTTGCCATTTCCTTCTACAGGGGATCTTCCCAACCCAGGGATCAAACCCGGGTCTTCTGTATTCCAGTCAGATGCTTTAACCTCTGAGCCACCAGGGAAGCCTATTATTCACAAAAGGGAGATAAATATTTTGTCTGTCATTTGCTCAGTCACATCTGACTCTTTGTGACCACATAGACTGCAACACGCCAGGCTTCCCTGTCCAGCACCATCTCCTGGAGCTTGTTAAAAAACATGCCCGTTGAGTCAGTGATGCCATCCAACCATCTCATCCTCTGTCATCCCCTACTCCTCCCACCTTCAATCTTTCCCAGCATCAAGGTCTTTTCAAATGAGTCAGCTCTTCTCATCAGGTGGCCAAAGCATTGGAGTTTCCACTTCAGCATCAGTCCTTCCAATGAATATTCAGGACTGATTTCCTTTAGGATGGACTGGTTGGATCGCCTTGATGTCCAAAGGACTCTCAAAAGTCTTCTCCAACCACACAGTTCAAAAAGCCTCAATTCTTTGGTGTCAGCCTTCTTTATGGTTCAACTCCTACATCCATATATTATTTCCCATACTGGGAAAACGATAGCTTTGACTAGATTCACGTTTGTCATCAAGTTAATGTCTCTGCCTTTTAATATGTTGTTTAGGTTGGTCATAGCTTTTCTTCCAAGGAACAAGCGTCGTTTAACTCCATGGCTGCTGTCACCATCTGCATTGATTTTGGAGCCCGATAAAATAAAGTTTGTCACTGTTTCTGTGGTTTCCTCATCAATTTGCCATGAAGTGATGGGACCAGATGCCATGATCTTGGTTTTTTGAATTGAGTTTTAAGTCAGGTTTTTCACTCTACTCTTTCACTTTCATCAAGAGGCTCTTCAGTTCCTCTTCACTTTCTGCCATAAGGTGGTGCCATCTGGTAATCAGAGGTTATTGATATTTTTCTCAGCAATCTTGATGCCAGCTGTGCTTCATTCAGCCCATTATTTCACGTGATGTACTCTGCATATAAGTTAAATAAGGTGACAATATGCAGCATTGACATACTCCTTTCCCTATTTGGAACCAGTCATTGTTCCATGTCCAGTTCTAACTGTTGCTTCTTGATCTGCATACAGATTTCTCAGGAGGTGTGTAATGTGGTCTGGTATTCCTATTCCTTTAAGAATTTTCCATAGTTTGCAGTGATCCACACTGTCAAAGGCTTTGGTATAGTCAGTAAAGTGAAGTAGATGTTTTTCTGGAACTTTCTTGCTTTTTCTATGATCCAATGGATGTTGGCAATTTGATGTAAAGATTTCTCCTTATTCAGAATTTTTAGAAACTTCAGAGCCCCAAAGATATTCCTGCTCTTCTTTCTCTCATTCAGAAATGAAACTAGGTGTAATTTTAGAAATTAAAAAAGAAAAGTAGTGTTATGGGTTTCAGCTTATACTCATTCATTCATTCATTGACTCATTATTTGGATTTTAAAGAAACAACAGAGCCTGATTTTCAGTTGTATCTGTTTAACATCAAAAATGTGTGTTTGTGAATGTTTGATCATCCTTTTATTTCTCTTGCAAAAAGTTAGTATTTAAATGTAGTTTTAGATGATATTTGATATAATCTCTCTCTTTTCCTTTAGCGTAAATAATCAACAAATGATTAAATAGATAAAAGTTCTGAAATATCTAGAAATGTATTTTTAATTAAAAATATTATTTTAGAAAAAGTAAATAATGTGATTTGAATTTTTACCATTCTTTGGCTCTCTCCAATCATATCTTTCACAACAACTGAAGTTATCAGTAAAAAAATTATTGGAAGATTAAATTATATTTTCAACTGTCTTTTCCTAAAATGAAATACATTTAATCCTTGTGATTACAACTTATGGCTTAACTTTTATTTTAATCCAGTGTCACCAGGGTAAATCTTATCAACCTGAGTTATATTCATCTTTTTGGATAAATCTTGCTGTGGTAGAGAAACTGTCAGGAATAAAATGTGTCATGTTTTATTTGTGCAATAGAGTTCATTCTTTTAAAGATTCCACACTGTGCTTTTCTGTCGCTTTGTTGAGCAGGAGTGTAAAATAAAATGTGACATGTTTAGGTGAGATAATTCATTTTGTCCCTCTACCTCTAATCTACTAGCTCCTTGAACACTGGTTATTTTACCCTTGTCAAGTGACTATAGGCTATAAAAAACAAGTTCCACTCAGGTCTCAAAACAAACAGAAGAAGCATATTTATTGGGAGTTTTCAGTGTATTTACTTGTGAAACATGCCTGTAAGTACATCTTTGGATCCCTGAAACAATACTTAAGGTAAAAATAATGTGCCCATTTTATAATTGAGGAAATTGAAGCCCAACAGGCTTATATGATAGCCTAAACTCTCACACATGTAAAGGGGCTAGGATTCAAAACCCTCCTGGTTCCAAGACCACATTACTCTGATTTTCCTTTATTTTGGTACTTCATAAAAATATTTATACATAGTTTTTAGGAATAATTTTATTATTATAATAATATTAATAATCAATACACACAGGTGTTTCTTATGTGCCATGCACTAAGTACTTTATAAAAATCAACTCACAACAGCCCTATCATATAGATCCTATTATTTCTATTCCATAGCTAAGGAAGAAAATTTAAATAATCTGCCAATGTCATCAGCTAATGAATAGCATAATTGACATTCAATACAAGTAAGTTGTGTCAGGACCATAGGCCTCTTAAGTAATACATTTACTATAGTATTTTAGAAATGATTCTAAGAGTTCTTAGGTCTTTGAAGTGCACATAGCTAAATCCCCACAGTAGTACATCAACCCTGGGGAAGATAGGTTTTAAACAAACCTTAAAGAAAGCAATAAGTACTTTTGTGGCTGAATTTAAGTTATATTATAGATTTTTTGTTTGTTTAATATAAAGGATTATGAAAAAGCAATGCAATGGAGAAAGGAAGCAAAAAAGAAAAATGGTAATTTAAAACTGCTAAATATAATCAGCTTACAGGACTAATGGAAAGTGTTATTTACTTTTAAGTCAAATGTTCTTGTGTTTAAGGGCTTCCCAGGTAGCTCAGTGGTAAAGAATCCACCTGCCAATGCAGGAGACACAGGTTCGACCCCTGGATTAGGAAGATCCCCTGGAGGAGGAAAACAGCAACCCACTCCAGTTTTCTTACCTGGGAAATCCAATGGAGGGAGGAACTTGGCGGGCTACAGTCCATGAAGTTGCAAAGAGTCCGACATGACTAAGTGACTGGGCATGGAGCACTTGTGTTTAAGCAAAATATTTTGATGGGTCCAATTTGGTCTTAAAGAAGAGACAGGTGGTGAGAAGAGGTAATGAGAAGAAAAACAACTTTCTCAGTCTACAGCAGGCTTCCATGCATTTTGAAGATAAAAGAAGAGTCTTCAATGCCCAACTGAGTAGATGAAGAGCTATTAATATTACTTGAATCATAAAGGAAAAGTAATGTCAGCAATGTAGAAGACTTGGATCACTTCAACTGACATTTGTATTTTCATCATGAGCTATAATATGGACCTTCTAATTCAGAGGCAATGCATCTTACCAGAAGTCTCCATCTGATTGAATATCACTGGCAACCAGCCAAGTCTGGATAATGTAGAGGAGTAGTCTTACATCTTGTCACATGCATTTAAGGATTTAACTGTTCAATTTCTCTTTAATCATGATGCATGATTCCTTACAATCCCTCAGGGCAAAGAAAAGGAATTCTACACATATCATGAATAATATAGCATCTCTGAATAAGATGTCAGAATAAGCCCTTTAACAGTCAAGCAAGTTGAATACCTTGGAGAAGTTCTACAATTATTTGTTAAATGCCTGAAGTAAAGATTGTACAAAAGAACTGTGATTTCTACATGTCAAAATATTGATTTGTCAAGATTCATTCCACTATTTGCAATGCATTTATTTTCACTGCATACATTTCAAATCATACATGAGGTTTTACAGTTTTTAAGAATATTCATTAAATACATATTTTAACTTTAAAAAATCAGAGCTGTGAGAGTCATTAGGTATAATATGTTCAATATTCAAATATAAGTGGATAAAATAATTGTAGTATAGTATTACAATATGTTTTGTACATAGAGCAAATACATATAAAAAAATATATAACCATATATGCTGCTGCTGCTGCTAAGTCGCTTCAGTCGTGTCCAACTCTGTGCGATCCTATAGACAGTAGCCCACCAGTCTCCCCCGTCCCTGGGATTCTCCAGGCAAGAACACTGGAGTGGGTTGCCATTTCTTTCTCCAATGCATGAAAGTGAAAAGTGAAAGTGAAGTCACTGAGTCGTGTCCAACTCTCAGCTACCCCATGGACTGCAGCCTACCAGACTCCTCCATCCATGGGATTTTTCAGGCAAGAGTACTTGTATTGAATATCTTTTAAAGATTAAATGAATTAAACATGGAAAATTCTTTAAAAGAGTCTGATAATTTGACAATGTTCAACAAGGAATCATTACTATTATTGTACTGTGTTTTTATGTATTTTCTATATTGTATAAACTTTTTTGTATTAAGTTTGTAATTAGAAAAAAAAATTATTTAGAAAGTATGTCTAACATTTGTTGATAGCTTGCAATGTACAAATGCTCTTTGTGTATCATGCCTGCATTTTATCATTCATATCTCACAGATATTATGAGATATGTATCATTTCTAGTCAATATTATATACGAAATTAGTAAACTTTAATGATGTGAAATAAATTGTAAAGACAGAATCATTCTAGACCATTCAAATGTTGAAACTTTGTTAATTCCTATGTTATATTACCTCTTGGATGCTTCACTGGTCCTTCTCCCAAACAAAATAATATAATCTTGTAATCTTGTGTCAACTGATTATGCTCTATTCTTTGATTTACTTTTCTATTCTTTGAAATTGTGACATGCTAGTGAGAAAAGAAGAACCATATTACTTCTGTATATTTTCCAGAAAACCTGACTTGGAATCTGTGGTTCTAATCTCCTTGTAATCCTCATTTCTTTCTATTGATTTCTTATGTTATTTCCTTGTTTTTATGTAAGATATTAGCTTTTAGATGGAACTGGGTGTGGGCTGTATATTGAGTAAATTTCAATTCAAAGCCCAAATAAGTAAGCATATAATGTACCTCACTGAATATCACAAATGCCTCTTGTAAATCTGTAATATCATAGACAATATTTAATTGAATATAATCAGATAAACATGACTTTATCTCTTATTATCCCAAAATGTAAAATCAGGATTCCATGATTTTAAAAGCATGTTAAAAGCAAAACATATTTTTTTTTAGTTATGTGAACATATTTCTCTCATTTAGTCAAACAAATGTTATTAATAATTTTATTCTATTTTTTCTTTTCTGACAACCCAATTTTATCAGTTCCTGCTAAATCTCTCAACAGTCAATGACCTGATAATTAAGATGACTTTCCAGCAAGTGTAGAAGATTTATTATTCCTAAAGGAAGGCCTTCACTGAAAGATGATGTGTCTAATATCTTAGACATTTCAGATCCTCTTAGAAATACTTTCTGGGCTTCCATGGTGGTGCAGTGGGTAGCAATCTATCTGTCAATGAAGGGCACACAGGTTTGATCCCTGGTTCAGGAATATTCCATATGCGGTGGAACAAATAAGCCCATGATGCACCACAATTACGGAGCCCATAAGCTGCAACTACTGAAGCCCATGTGCCTATAGCTGTGCTCTGCAACAAGAGAAACCACTGCAGTGAGAAGCCTGCACACCACAACTAGAGAACAGCCTCCACGTGTCACAACTAGAGAAAACCTGTGTGTAGTAAGAGCCAGTGCAACCAAAAATAATAAAATAAAATAAAAATAAAAACCCTTTCTGATTTTGTTTAGAACACTTCATTTGATCCTCAGAAAAGTTAATTTCTCCATGTCTTCTTTTTCTGAATTAAAATACTTGTTTCCCTGAGATAACAATAACTGCCAAGACCAACGTATCAAAATAAATATCTCAAACACAAGAGAAACATATTTCTTACTCGTATGAAGCACAACATTCGTATTCTTGATCAATCATGGCCCTCTATAAGGTAATCTGGTGTCCAGGATTTGTCTGTCACCTGTGACGCTACTGTCAGCGCATGCCTTTCACATTTGTTACACTTGTCTTCATCAATCTGATGGTTACAACAGCAGACGAACTGTTAAGGAGAAGTTTACAGGTCACTTCAGAAAGTGACACATACCACTTTTGCTCATCCTCCGTGACTACCAATATGTAAAATTGCCATATCTATCTTCAGGTTAAACCAAGAAATGGAGTCTAAGATTATTCATGGGTAGGGAAGTAAAAGACTGCCAATCACTCACATTCTTGAACTCAAACTGTAACTGTCAAAGGAAAGAATTAGATTAGGAATAGCCATGCTAATAGTTCTTACTATAACTAGAGGAAGAAAAGTTAGCCACATATAGCAAACCAATGAAATGAGAGTTAAGCGGCAAAATGCGGTTCAAATGATTCATAGCCCTAGCATCTATTGTGGAGAAGGCAATGGCACCCCACTCCAGTACTCTTGCCTGGAAAATCCTATGGACGGAGGAGCCTGGTAGGCTACAGTCCCTGGGGTCACGAAGAGTCAGACATGACTGAGCGACTTCACTTTCACTTATCACTTTCATGCATTGGAGAAGGAAATGGCAACCCACTCCAATATTCTTACCTGGAGAATCCCAGGGACAGAGGAGCATGGTGGGCTGCCGTCTATGGGGTCACACAGAGTCGGACAAGACTGAAGCGACTTAGCAGCAGCAGCAGCAGCAGCAGCAGCAGCAGCAGCATCTATTGACAACAAAAACAACTGTGGGAGATGATGCTTTTTCCTGGAGAGATTCTTGCCTTGGGAGATTGGGAAACTGTGGGGAGGGAAAAATCAGGTTGCTATTGCCTTCATCGCCCCAATGTTTAAATGAATAGTCCCTTGTCTTAGTTCTATGATTCTTAGTGCTTATTTTGAATGATACATTTGAATGGATCAGAAAATAGAGAATAAGAGATGGTGATGCTGGGAAAGATTGCGGCCAAAAACAGAAGAGAGTGGCAGAGAATGAGATGGTTAAACAGCATCACCAACTCAATGGGCATGAATCTGAGAAAACTCCATGAGATAATGAAGGACAAGGGAGCCTGGCATGATGCAGTCTATGGGGTTGCAAAGAGTTGACATAACTTAGTGATTGAACAAGAACAAAATCCTACACCCATATTCTTCTCGTTATTCTTGGACATTCCAGAGAAATCTAGTTTTCTTAAAGAGTTAAATTTAAGATTTAGTACTTATTAAAAGAAATATTTTTAAACCCTAACATAATAAAGGACAACACATTATTTTCAATATTGTATTTATTATAAAATCATGGGGTTCTTTTTTAAAAATTTAATATAGTTTTTTTTTTATATTGGAGTATAATTGATCTTGGGTTCTTAGAACACAACAATACAACTTCTTTTTGCCTCAAAATAAGTCATTCACCCACAAAATTAGTTTAAGAGTGGTCATTTTCTATTAACATATTGAGTTTTAAAATAATGCACTTTGCTTAGAACAAAGTGTAAAGTGAAGTGAAAGTCACTTAGTTGTGTCTGACTCTTTGAGAACCCATGGACCATACAGTCCATAGAATTCTCTAGGCCAGAATACTGGAGTGGATAGCCATTCTCTTCTCTAGGGGATCTTTCCAACCCAGGAAATGAGCTCAGGTCTCCCTCATTGCAGGTGGATTCTTTACCAGCTGAGCCACAAGGGAAGCCCCAAATAATGTGTAATCAGTGCAAAATATCTGACCTCTTTAGGTATAGAAGGGGTAAAAAGAAAAATCAAAGTCTGAGATTCAAACAAATGCACGTGGTTGCCTTTGATTTGAATAAGTCCTGTTTGGTCTTACCTGGTGGTTCAGCAGTAAAGAATCCACCTGCTAAGCAGAACACATGACTTTGATTCCTGGGTCAGGAAGATCCCCTGGAGAATGAAATGACAACCTACTCCAGTATTCTTGCCGGGAAAATCCCAAGGACAGAGGAGCCTGGCGGGCTACAGTCCACACAAAGAGTCACAAACAGTCAGACACACTGAGGACTAAACAGCAACGAGTCCCTAGAGTACTGCTGACCCTAGAGCCAACATGTATTTCCCCAGATGCTAGTTACCACTACTGACAGGCAGTTCAGTTCAGTCGCTCAGACGTGTCCGACTCTTTGTGACCCCACGAATTGCAGCACGCCAGGCCTCCCTGTCCATCACCAACTCCTGGAATTCACTCAACTCATGTCTATCGAGTTGGTGATGCCATCCAGCCATCTCATCCTCGGTCGTCCCCTTCTCCTGCCCCCAATCTCTCCCAGCATCAGAGGCTTTTCCAATGAGTCAGCTCGTTGCATGAGGTGGCCAAAGTATTGGAGTTTCAGCTTTAGCATCAGTCCTTCCAAAGAACATCAGGACTGATCTCTTTTAGAATGGACCGGTTGGATCTCCTTGCTGTCCAAGGGACTCTCAAGAGTCTTCTCTAACACCACAGTCCAAAAGCATCAATTTTTCTGCACTGAGGTTTCTTCACAGTCCAATTCTCACATCCATACATGACTACTGGAAAAACCATAGCCTTGACTAGACCGAACTTTGTTGGCAAAGTAATGTCTCTGCTTTTGAATATACTATCTAGGTTGGTCATAACTTTCCTTCCAAGGAGTAAGCGTCTTTTAATTTCATGGCTGCAGTCACCATCTGCAGTGATTTTGGAGGCCCCCAAAATAAAGTCTGCCACTGTTTCTACTCTTTCCCCATCTATTCCCATGAAGTGATGGGACCGGATGACATGATCTTAGTTTTCTGAATGTTGAGCTTTAAGCCAAATTTTTCACTCTCCTCTTTCACTTTCATCAAGAGGCTCTTTAGTTCCTCTTCACTTTCTGCCATAAGGGTGGTGTCATGTGCATATCTGAGGTTATTGATATTTCTCCCGGCAATCTTGATTCCAGCTTCTTCCAGTCCAGCGTTTCTCATGATGTACTCTGTATAGAAGTTAAATAATCAGGGTGACAATATGCAGCCTTGATGTACTCCTTTTCCTATTTGGAACCAGTCTGTTGTTCCATGTCCAGTTCTAACTGTTGTTTCCTGGCCTACATACAGGTTTCTTAAGAGGCAGGTCAGGTGGTCTGATATTCCTGTCTCTTTCAGAATTTTCAACCGTTCCCAAAGCTGCTTAGAAACAAAGGAAAATGTACCTGCAAGTTTGACCAGTTCCATAAGGCTGTGCATAATCTGAACATTGTTTATTGCTACAATCTTACTATATACCATTCTCAGTCTCATTCACTACACTCCTTATATTTCTTTCAGCTGGCTATGTATTTTCTTCCTGATCTTTTCATGTATGTTTCCTTTCTGTTATATAGATCTTATGTCCAACATCATTGTATTAGAGAAGTCTTTCCTGATCAAGTAATATTGTGCTTTGCATCCTTGCTCCTGTATCACAATCAAGTCACAGTCTATTTATTTATTTGTTTGCTTGCTTTTCCCTTCATGGTATTTAAATTATCTGAAATGACCTTATTTACACATTTGTTTTTTCTCCTCCTTATAGTCTACACTTGTATTCTACACTTAAGGCATATGAGTGTATGGGTCTTGCTCTTTTATTGATGTGTTCCAGACCCGAAAACAATGACTGGCATACATCAAGTATACACTCAATATATGTTGAATGAAAAAGACAGTAGGTAATGATACATGGGTTAGAGAAGTTTATATTTGTCCTTGGTATGTAGAGTAGTTCTGAAATTGATCAATGAACTCCATCTTTTCCCTAAAATACCCTTAAGATGCAATGCTGTGGATCTTCTCATCAAAGCTAAATAAATATGTAAGGTAATTAGGTGGCCGACCAAGGAAACTCCTGTCTCTCTAACATCTAATTGATCCTAGTAGAATTATCCACTTGTTACCCTGGTAGCTCAGCTGGTATAGAATCTGCCTGCAATGTGGTTCGATTCCTAGGTTGGAAAGGTTCCTAGGTTTGATTCCTATCCCAGGTGAAGGGATAGGCTACCCACTCCAGTATTCTTTGGCTTCCCTGGTGGCTCAGATGGTAAGGAGTCTGCCTTCAATGCAGGATATTTGGGTTCAATTCCTGGGTTCAGAAGATCCCCTGGAGGAGGGCATAGCAAACCACTCCAGTATTCTGGGCTTACCAGGTAGTGCTAGTGGAAAAGAACCCACCTATAATACAGGAGACGTAAGAGATGCAGGTTCCATCCCTGGGTCTGGAAGATCCTCTGGAGGAGAGCATGGCAACCAACTCAAATATTCTTGGCTGGAGAATTCCATGGACAGAGGAACCTGGCAGGCTATAGTCCACAGGGTCACAAAGAGCCTGACATGACTGAAGCAACTTAGCAGGCAGTAGAATTATGTTTATATCCCAGACATCTCTAACAATTTTGATAATGCTGGTTCAGAGAATCACCTAGTCAGTACAATCAGTAAAACAATTAATTCTATATAAACATCACTATGCTACATAAATATATTTTGCAACTATTAAAGATAACAATAATAAATAATTTATAGTTATTGGCAATCTAATTAATAGTTAAAAGCAGTCACTGTTGGTTCAATAAAGTTTATAAACAAAGTTCTGTATTTCTCTTCTACACATAATAACACTCAGCTTGTATTCTATAGAAGATCATAAATTCAAGAATAATGAGGCTAATTTTCCAGTACAAATTTTACTGATGCTAAAATTTGTGCACCTTAATCATTTTGCCTAGTTTTCATCAGCAGCAAATATTTATTGAGTTTTGTTATGTTACACAGAGCTTGAATAGGAACCCAAACAGACTGGTTTTAGAGATCATGCTTATAATTCATATTCTAAGCAATTCCTCTCTGGTTTTAAATGTTAATTTTGGTACTCAATAGGAAAATGTCATTCTTTTCAGAAATTATTTCATGCTACATTATACATTTTTTAAGGATAGATTAATCATGGTTGTCTAGTCAGGAACTCTCTTAAAAATGCAATAAGATAAAATTTTGACAGTGTATAACAATTATAATTTGGATATTATAAATCTCATATGTGCTTATTGTAGTAAAATAAAGAAAAGAAAAATTAAAAGCCACTTATAATCCATCAAGAAGTCTTTGGATCAGAAAACAAAATTGAACTTAATGGTAAGAAAGAAGAAAGTTTAGAGAGTATAAAACCATTTAAGCTCTCAAAAACAATCAAAAGGTGTTTTGATCATCAGAAAAACCATTGAAGCCTCTTCATTTTCACGTGGTGTTATAGATAGAAATCACCAAAATATGTGCAGAAAATGCCATATAGCAAGGTCACTTAACCTTTTGGCATCTCACATCCTCTTTTGAAATAAAAATAATAAGCCCTAGCTTACTTGCCTCACGGACGTTTAAAGATAAAATTAGATTATAAATGTGAAAGCTCTTTGAAATAGCTTCTCTCTTGCTGAGCATTCCCCCACAACTATATTCTGTTACTTGGCCCCCTGACCTTTCTTCTCACTTGAGAATCACTATGTCTAAGTTGGGGCTCTCTGCTTCCTTCTACAACACAGCATGGAAAATCATGGACTACATACTCTCTAAGTGACTTTCTTATACAGTGCTATGATTTCTGGGAAGAACTTAATGAGGTTGCTAAGGGAAAGAAGGCATATAGAAAAATGTTGGAAAGTAGTTTAAAGATGCTGTCTTCTGATGGTTTAGTGTGCCATTGATCTAATTTGTCCAAGTCTTGTGAATTTCCCCTGTGTAATAAGCCTGATTGTCAAATAATGAAGCATTGAATTAAAGTTGACCTTTGAACAATACCAGTTTGAAGCATGGGTCCACTCACATGGGAATTTGTTTTTTGTAAAAAAATGGAAAACTTTTGGAGATTTGCAACAATTTTCAAAAACTTACAGATAAACCAAGTAACCTAAAATATTGAAAAAATTAAGAAAAGTTGGTTACATCATGATTGCATAAAATATATGCAAATACTGGTCTATTTTATCACTGACTATAAAATGCACACATATCTATTATAGAAAGTTAAAATTTATCAAAACACACACAAACACTTACAGACCATATATTTCAGTCGAGAGAAATGTTAAACAAACTTAAAGATACAGTATTAAATTATAATTGCATAAATTAACTGTAGTATCAATTCATACTGTATTACTATAATAGTTTTATAGCCACCTCCTGTTGCTATTGTGGTGAACTCAAGAGCTGTGTGTATCTGCTTAAAAATCATGTAGTCCTCTCTGCCTGAGTAGTTTCTAGTAAATTGTATACCAAGGTAAAAAGCCATCCCTTGAGGTTTTCCCATCTTTTTCATCATATTTAGTGAAACTATGTAAATCTTAATGACACCAGGGGATTCACACGAAGTGTCATCTGTGATACTGGAAGTGTTCCCAAGAAGCAAAGTCATGACATTACAAGAAAAAGTTGAATTGCTTGATATATACTATAGATTAAGATCTGCAGCTATAGTTATCTGCCATTTCAAGATCAATGAATCCAGTGTAAGGACCACTATATAAAAAGAAAAGGAAATTCATGAAGCCATCACTGCAGCTCTGCCAGCAGGTGCAATAGCCTTGCACCTTTTCTGAAATACTGTTTAATCTCCTACTGAAAATGAAGCTTTCATGTGGGTGCAAAATTGCTATAACAAAGGCATACCTATATACTCTAATATTATCTGAGAAAAAGCGAAGTCATTATAAGACAAGTTGAAGCAAAAGGAAGGTTAAGGATCTAAGGTTGGAAAATTTAATGCCAGTAAAGGATGGTTTGATAATTTCAGAAAGAAATTTGACTTTAAAAATGTCAGTGAAATAGGAGAAGCAGCTTTTCCTGACCTAGAGACAGCACCTAGATGCCGCTAAGATAATCACTGAAGAAAAAAGATATCTGTCTGAACAGGCTTTTTTTTTTTTTTAATGTAGACAAAATTCCCCTTTTCTGGTAAAAAATAAATGCCACAAAGGACACTTATTAGAAATGAAGAGAAGCAAGCATCAGGATTTAAGGCAGGAGAGACTAATTGACTTTTTTTTTTTTTTGCAAATGCAGTTATTTTCATGATCAAGACTGCCCTTATCTCTAGAGCTGCTAAGCCTTGAGCTTTGAAGGAAAAAGATAAACACCAGCTCCCAGTCTTCTTTTTGCATTGGTTCCATCGATGCTTTGCCACTGAAGTACCTTGTCACTAAGGGGTTGCCTTTCAAAGTTCTTTTGATATTTGACAATGTCCCTGGCCTCCCAAAAGAGTTCAGCATTGAAGACATTGACATGATCTACTTGCCCCTAAATACAATGTCTCAAATTCTGCCTCTAGATCAGGGACTGATGCTATATATGAAGATATTTAGAAAAATAAAAAAGCAAAATACAATCCAGACATAAAGTTACACTGAGTGGGCCTGTCTCTTCTGCCTTCCCTTCAGTCTGCCCTACTGTCTCCACCTCTTCTACCCTTGAGACAGCAAAACCAGCCCCTGCTCCTTCCCCTCCTCCTCAGGCTACTCGCTGTGAAGATGAGGATGATGACGAAGATGAAGGAAGATGAGGAAGATGAGGAGATCAAGATGAGGAAGACGTTTGATGAGGATGAGGATGATGATCCAGCTTCGATAAATAAAGAGTAAAAAGTCATCCTGCTATATAGTTAATGAACTTGTCTATTGTGTACATATGTGTCTGTGTGAAAACCTAGTAACCATACAGCAAAAATTATATGAGATGTTTGGGGTCACTATCACCATCATCACTAAAGTTTTCACTATGTAGAACATCATGTGCCAGACTTGTATTGAAGCGGATAGCCCGTCCTTACATAGGCATAAGGTAAGTGATAGTTGCTGTAAAATTATTAAAACATGAGTCTTCTTACAGTTTTATAACACTGTTTTCAAAGAATTGCACTACCATACAGTATGTGTCTCTGTCTCATAACTGGAAAGTGTTCATATCAGCCTATCATCAAAATAAGTGCTTTTCAAAAACTAACATTTCTAATACTTTATTATAAAAATGGCTGATATTGTTTGCCATAAAAATTTTATAACAGCCTATTTATTAGTGTATAGGCTAGGCTACTATAAAGGAATGTCATCAATTATACTAAGCAACCACAAAGTAATC
Source organism: Ovis aries (assembly GCF_016772045.2). Lineage (NCBI taxonomy): Eukaryota > Metazoa > Chordata > Mammalia > Artiodactyla > Bovidae > Ovis > Ovis aries. The sequence goes on along the minus strand of NC_056059.1, from coordinate 65,455,580 downwards.
ATATCACTGCTTCTTGTTATAAATGCATGAATCTCTATGCATGTAAATAAATATGAATTTATTGTCACACTGTATTTTAATTTTTGATGTCTTGTGTTAGTAATATGCATAATATCTACAGTGTTTTCTATCATAGAAGACAATATTGATGTAGGTACTGACAGAGATGATTCACCTTTAAACAAGTAACATAAACGAGTATTGATAAAGACTGTAATTCTGTAAATATATATATATTTCCTCTTTCTTATGATTTTCTTAATATTTTTTCTCTAGCTTACTTTACTGTAAGAATATAGTTAATTATATAAAGATGGGCTCAATAAAGGACAGAAATGTCATGGAACTAACAGAACCAGAAGACATTAAGAAGAGGTGGCAAGAATACACAGAAGAACTGTACAAAAAAGATCTTCATGACCCAGATAATCACGATGGGGAGATCACTCACCTAGAGCCAAACATCCTGGAATGTGAAGTCAAGTGGGTCTTAGAAAACATCACTACGAACAAAGCTAGTAGAGGTGATGGAATTCCAGTTAAGCTATTTCAAATCCTAAAAGATGCTGCTGTGAAAGTGCTGCACTCAATATGTCAGCAAACTTGGAAAACTCAGCAATGGCCACAGGTCTAGAAAATGTCAGTTTTCATTCCAATCTCAAAGAAAGGCAATGCCAAAGAATGCCCAAACTATGGTAAAATTGCACTCATCTCACATGTTAGTAAAGTAATGCTCAAAATTCTCGAAGCCAGGCTTCAGAATGTGAACCATGAACTTCCAGATGTTCAAGCTGGCTTTAGGAAAGGCAGAGGAATCAGAGATCAAATTGCCAACATCTGTTGGATCATATAAAAACAAGAAAGTTCCTGAAAAACATCTATTTCTGCTTTATTGACCATGCCAAAGCCTTTGACTGTGTGGCTCACAATAAACTGTGGAAAATTCTGAAAGAGATGGGAATACCAGATCACCTTACCTGACTCTTGAGATATCTTTATGCAGGCCAGGAAGCAACAGTTAGAACTGGACATGGAACAACGGACTGGATCCAAATAGGAAAAGGAGTATGTCAATGATGTATATTGTCACCCTAGTTATTTAACTTATATGCAGAATACATCATGAGAAATGCTGGGTTGGATGAAGCACAAGCTGGAATCAAGATTGCCAGGAGAAATATCAATAACCTCCAATATGCAGATGACACCACGCTTATGACAGCAAGTGAAGAAGAACTAAAGAGCCTCTTGATGAAAGTAAAAGTTGGCTTAACGCCCAACATTCAGAAGACTAAGATAATGGCATCCGGCCCCATCACTTCATAGCAGCTAAATGGGCAGAGTGGAAACAGTGTCAGACTTTATTTTTGGGGGCTCCAAAATCACTGCAGATGGCGACTGCAGCCATGAAATTAAAAGATGCTTACTCCTTGGAAGGAAAGTTATGACCAACCTAGACAGCATATTAAAAAGCAGAGACATTATTTTGCCAACAAAGGTCTCTCTATTCAAGGCTATGGCTTTTCCAGTGTTCATGTATGGATGTGAGAGCTCAACTATTAAAAAAAAGCTGAGCACCAAAGAACTGATGCTTTTGAGAGTCCCTTTGACTGCAAGGAGATCCAAACAGTCCATCCTAAAAGAGATCAGTCCTGAGGGTTCATTGGAAGGACAGATGTTGAAGCTGAAACTTTAATACTTTGGCCGCCTGATGCAAGAAGCTGACTCATATGAAAATACTCTGATATTGGGAAAGATTGAAGGCAGGAGGAGAAGGGGATGATGGAAGATGAAATGATTGGATAGTATCTCTGACTCAATGGACATGAGTTTGGGTAAACTCCGGGAGTTGGTGATGGACAGGGATGCCTGGCATGCTGCTGTCTATGGGTTTGCAAAGAGTCGGACATGACTGAGCGACTGAACTGAACTGAATGACTCAGATCGTAAAGAATCTGTCTTCAACACAGGAGACCTGGCTTTGATCCCTGGATAGATCCTCTGGAGAAGGGAATGGCTACCTACTCCAGTATTCTTGCCTGAAGAATTCCATGGACTGAAGCACCTGGTGGCCTCAGTCCATGAGGTTACAAAGAGTCGGACATGACTGAGCAACTGGCACTTTCACTTTCATAACATATAAAATATGGGTTAATCAACTGTTATGCTACTGATAAGACTGTTAATAGTTTAGTCAATGGTATGATATTAGTAATTAAGCTTTGGAGGTGTCAAAAGTTATAACTGGATTTTCAACCTCAGGTGGTTGTTATCCCTAATTCCCAAGTTGTTCAAGGGTCAGCTCTGTGTCATACCCACATCTTTATTATTGGAGCTCTAATTGTATCATTTCCTACTTTCTATTATTTTCAAACTTAAAAAAAATTCTGTACCTTTTTCTAACAGCAATTAAATATCTCAAAGAAAATCCTCAATTTCTTATTTCTGTGATGTTATTGCATAATATCTTAGTTTCACAGTCTCTTTACACTCTTCATATGTAGTGATTCTAGTTATTTCCCTCTTCAATTATGTTTCCTTAATCCATTATAAAAGTAATACATGTAATGATAAACATTTCAAATAGGTTAAAAGAATTTACCATGATAGCCCAGAATCTCAGTCCCATTTCTCAAAGTAAAATTATCAGTTAATCTCAGATCCTGGAGACCACCATTGTCCCTGCCACATGGCCCGCTCCTAGGTTTCTCAGAAACTTAGAGCTTAGTTCTTCAAGGTAAGAAGGAAACTTTTTGCTGCTTTGTGTCTCTTTTTTTCAGGAAAAGTCTGTATCCTTTTTAAAAAGGGCTCATCTTTAAAATCAGGACAGGTTCATCTGTCTTTTTATCAGGCACTTCCCAGGTGGCACTAGTGGTAAAGAACCCACCCACCAATGCAGGAGACACAAGAGACATGGGTTCAATCCTTGGGTGGGGAAGATCCTCTGGAGGAGGTCATGGCAACCCACTCCAGTATTCTTGCCTGGAGAATCCCATGAACAGATGGAGCCTAACAGACTACATATAGGGTTCTAAAGTGTAGGAATGAAAGTAAATTATCTAGGATCTTAATTACTTCCATAAAATCAACTCACCTTTGCTACATTCTACTGGTTAGAAGCATGTCACAAATTCCACTCACACTTAAGGGGATGGGATTATATAACTGTGTGGTTATCAGAGCAGAGGATGTCGGTGCAATCTCAGCATTCTGTTTAACAGGATTCCTTAGTGCAATGTTTGAGTCTGTTTAGGAAGATTTTTTTCTAAAGGTGTATCAACATTGTAGGTAAACTCAATTTTATCATCTTTTTCTTTCTATCTTTTGGATTTGTTTTTTGTTTAATAAAGCTTTCCCCATTCTAATAATACAAGAACAACATATATGGTTAGTGTGCTTTTTCAAGTGCTTTTACGGCTTTATTTCCTTTTTTCTCTTTTTGCATTTCGTGCATTAATTCTTTGACACATCTAAATATTTGTTGCTACTTTTTTCTTTGGGTTTTTTTTTTTTTTAGCTTTGTTTCTTTTCATTTTTTAGAGAAATGTTGTTAGCTCTCCTAGTGGTATTCATGAAGTAATCCCCATTGATTGTAAATCTACCTTTATCATGTAACAAACACTGTAAACTTCATTCTCTTGCTAACATCTTAATTCTATTTAATTGGACCTATATATTTTTGTCTTCTGAACCAAAATAAAACACTGTTTAATTCTTAATGGACTGGTTGGATCTCCTTGCAGTCCAAGGGACTCTCAAGAGTCTTCTCCAACACCACATTCAAAAGCATCAATTCTTCAGTGCCCAGCTTTTTTTTTGTTGGGCTCTCACATCCATATACGACTACTGGAAAAACCATATCTTTGACTAGATGGATCTTGTTGGCAAAATAATATCTCTGCTTTTTAATATGCTATCTAGGTTGGTCATAACCTTCCTTCCAAGCAGTAAGCATCTTTTAATTTCAGGGCTGCAGTCACCATCTGCAGTGATTTTGGAGACCCCAAAAATAAAGTCTGACACTGTTTCCACTGATTCCCCATCTATCTGCTATGAAGTGATGGGACCAGATGCCATAATCTTAGTTTTCTGAATGTTGAGCTTTAAGCCAACTTTTTCACCCTCCCCTTTCACTTTCAACAACAGGCTTCTTAGTTCTTCTTCACTTTCTCCCATAAGGGTGGTGTCATCTGCATATCTAAGGTTATTGATATTCCTCCTGGCAATCTTGAGTCCAGCTTGTGCTTCTCCCAGCCCAGCGTTTCTCATGATGTACTCTGCATATAAGTTAAATAAACAGGGTGACAATATACAGCCTTGACATACTCCTTTTCCTATTTGGAACCAGTCTGTTGTTCCATGTCCAATTCTAACTGTTTTTTTCTGACTTGCATATAGGTTTCTCAAGAGGCAGGTCAGATGGTCTGGTATTCTCATCTCTTTCAGAATTTTCCACAGTTTATTGTGATCCACAAGTCAAAGGTTTGGCATAGTCAATAAAGCAAAAATAGATATATTTTTTGGGAACTTTCTTGTTTTTTTGATGATCCAACAGATGTTGGCAGTTTGATCTCTGGTTCCTCTGGCTTTTCTAAAGCCAGCTTGAACACCTGGAAATTCATGGTTCACGTACTGTTGAAGCCTTCTTGGAGAATTTTGAGCATTATTTTGCTAGCGTGTGAGATGAGTGCAATTGTGCAGTAGTTTGATCATTTTTTGGCATTGCCTTTCTTTGGGACTGGAATGAAAACTGACCTTTTCCAGTCCTGTGGCCACTGCTGAGATTTCCAAATTTGCTGGCATATTGAGTGCAGCACTTTCAAAGCATCATCTTTTAGGACTTGAAATCGCTCAATTGGAATTCCATCATCTCCACTAGCTTTGTTCGTAGTGATGCTTCCTAAGGCCTACTTGACTTTACATTCCAGGAGGTCTGGCTTTAGGTGAGTGATCACAGCATCGTGGTTATCTGGGTCATGGAGATCATTTTTGTATAGTTCTTCTGTGTATTCTTGCCATCTCTTCTTAATATCTTCTGCTTCTGTTAGGGCCATACCATTTCTGTCCTTTATTGTGCCCATCTTTGTATGAAATGTTCCCTTGGTATCTCTCATTTTCTTGAAGAGATCTCTAGTTTTTCATTCTATTGTTTTCCTCTATTTCTTTGCACTGATCACTGAGGAAGTCTTTCTTATCTCTCCTTGTGTGTCCAAGGTCAGAGAAGCCCCAGCAAGATGGTAGGCATTGGAGCAACAGCAGACTTTGAGGAGATACCCCATGTCCAAGAGTAAAGGAGAAAACCCAGCAAGATGGTAGGAGCGGGGAATTTGTGTTTAGAATCAAAACCCATTCCTGAAAGAGACTGTCAGAAAGCTCAAACCTTGTGCACACCAGGACCCAGAGACCCTACAGAGACTGAGACAGAACTGTGTTCGAATGTCTCCTGTGTAGGTACAGGCCAGCAGTGGACTGCCACAGGGGCAGGGGCTTTGGGGGCAATGGAGTTGGGTATGGCTGGGTGCAGCCGACTTGAATATGGCATAAGCCCTTTTGGAAGTGGTCGCCATTAACCCCAGCATAGAGCTGCCAGAACTTTCAGAGGACTGAGAAATAGCTTCTTGGAGGGCACAAACAGAACCTTATGTGCACCAGGATCCAGGAGAAAGGAGTTGTGACCCCACAAGAGACTCACCTAGACTTGTCTGTGAGTGTTCAGGAGTCTTTGGCAGAGGTGAGGGTTTGCAGTGGCCTGCTGCAGGATTGGGGGCACTGAGTGTAGCAGTACATGCATGGGACCTTTTGAAGGAGGCTGCCATTATCTTCATTACCTCCACCATAGTTTGGCCACAGGTAAATAACAGGGAGGGAACACAGCTCCACCCATCAATAGAAAATTGGATTAAAGATTTACTGAGCACAGCCCCACCCATCAGAAAAAATCATTTTCCCTCTCAGTCAGTTTCTCCCATCAGGAAGCTTCCATAAGTCTCTTATCTTTCTTTATCAAAGGACGGACAGATTGAAAAACACAATCAAAGAAAACTAACCAAACTGATCATATGGATCATAGCTTTATCTAACTCAATGAAACTATGAGCCATGCCATGAAGGGCCACCCAAGATGGACAGGTCATGGTGGAGAGTTCTGACAAAATGTGGTTCACTGGAGAAGGGAATGGCAAACCACTTCAGTATTCTTGCCTTGAGAACCCCATGAACAGTATGAAAAGGCAAAAAGATAAGACACTGAAAGATGAACTCCCCAGGTCGGTAGGTGCCCAATATGCTACTGGATCAGTGGAAGAATAACTCCAGAAAGAATGAAGAGACAGAACCAAAGCAAAAACAACGCCCAGTTGTGGATGTGACTGGTGATAGAAGCAAGGTTCGATGATGTAAAGAGGAATACTGCATAGGAACCTGGAATTTTAGGTTCATGAATCAAGGCAAATTGGAAGTGAATGAAATGGACTGGAATGGGTGAATTTAACTCAGATGACCATTATATCTACTACTGTGGGCAAGAATCTCTTAGAAGAAATGAAGTAGCCATCATAGTCAACAAAAGAGTCCGAAATGCAGTACTTGGATGCAATCTCAAAAATGACAGAATGATCTCTGTTCATTTCCAAGGCAAACCACTCAATATCACAGTAATTAATCCAAGTCTATGCCACGACCAATAAAGCTGAAGAAGCTGAAGCTGAATGGTTCTATGAAGACCTCAGTTCAGTTCAGTTCAGTTCTGTTCAGTCGCTCAGTTGTGTCCGACTCTTTGCAACCCCAGGTAAGAGAAACCCAAGTAGGATGGTAGGTGTTCCGAGAGGGCATCAGAGGGCAGACACACTGAAACCATAATCACAGACAATTAGCCAGTCTGATCACATGGACCACAGGCTTGTCTAACTCAATAAAATTAAGTCATGCCGTGTGGGGCCACCCAAGATGGAAGGGTCATGGTCAAGAGGTCTGACAGAACGTGGTCCACTAGAGAAGGGAATGGCAAACCACATCAGCATTCTTGCCTTGAGAAGCCCATGAATAGTATGAAAAGGCAAAATGATAGGATACTGAATGAGGAACTCCCCAGGTCGGTCAGTCAGTCAGTTCAGTCATTCAGTCATGTCCAACTCTTTGCGAACCCATGAATCACAGCACGCCAGGCCTCCCTGTCCATCATCAACTCCCAGAGTTCACTCAAACTCTTATCCATTGCGTGGGTGATGCCATCCAGCCATCTCATCCTCTGTCATCCGCTTCTTCTTCTGCCCCCAATCCCTCCCATGATCAGAGTCTTTTCCAATGAGTCAACCCTTCACATGAGGTGGCCAAAGTACTGGAGCTTCAGCTTCAGCATCAGTCCATCCAATGAACACCCAGGACTGACTTCCTTTAGGATGGACTGGTTGGATCTCCTTGCAGTCAAAGGGATTCTCAAGAGTCTTCTCCAACACCACAGTTCAAAAGCATCAATTATTCAGTGCTCAGCTTTCTTCACAGTCCAACTCTCACATCCATACATGACCACTGGAAAAACCATAGCCTTGACTAGATGAACCTTTGTTGGCAAAGTAATATCTCTGCTTTTAAATATGCTATCTAGGTTGGTCATAACTTCCCTTCCAAGGAGTAAGCATCTTTTAATTTCATGGCTGCAATCACCATCTGTAGTGATTTTGGAGCCCCCCAAAATAAAGTCTGACACTGTTTCCACTTTTTCCCATCTATCTGCTATGAAGTGATGGGACCAGATGCCATGATCTTCGTTTCTGAATGTTGAGCTTTAAGCCAACCTTTTCACTCTCCTCTTTCACTTTCATCAAGAGGCTTTTTAGTTCCTCTTCACTTTCTGCCATAAAGATGGTGTCATCTACATATCTGAGGTTATTGATATTTCACCTGGCAATCTTGATTCCAGTTTGTGCATCTTCCAGCCAAGGGTTTCTTGTGATGTACTCTGCATATAAGTTAAATAAGCAGGGTGACAATATACAGCATTGACGTACTCCTTTCCCTATTTGGAACCAATCTGTTATTCCATGTCTAGTTCTAATTGTTGTTTGCTGATCTGCACATAGTTTTCTCAAGAGGCAGGTCAGGTGGTCTGATATTCCCATCTCTTTCAGAATTTCCCTCAGTTTATTGTGATCCACACAGTCAAAGACATTGGCACAGTCAATAAAGCAGAAATAGATGTTTTTCTGGAACTCTCTTGCTTTTTCCATGATCATTGCACAACATGCTACAGGAGATCAGTGGAGAAATAACACAAGAAAGAATGAAGGGATGGAGCAAAAGCAAAAACAATACCCAGTTGTGGATGTGACTAGTGATAAAAGCAAGGTTCAGTGCTGTAAAAGCAATATTGCATAGGAATCTGGAATGTTAGGTCCATGAATCAAGGCAATTTGGAAATAGTCAAACAGGGGATGACAAGGGTGAATGTCAACATTCTAGGAGTCGGTAAACTAAAATGGACTGGAATGGGTGAATTTAACTCAGATAACCATTATATCTACTACTATGGGCAAGAATCCCTTAGAAGAAATGGAGTATCCATCATAGTCAGCAAAAGAGTATGAAATGCAGTACTTGGATGCAATCTCAAAAACAACAGAATGATCTCTGTTTGTTTCCAAGGCAAACCATTCAATATCATGGTGATCCAAGCTTATGCCCCAAACAGTAATGCTGAAGAAGCTGAAGTTGAACAGTTCTACGAAGACCTGCAAGACTCCTTAGAACTAACACCCAAAAAAGATGTCCTTGTCATTATAGGGGACTGGAATGCAAAGTAGGAAGTCAAGAAACACTTGGAATAACAGGCAAATTTGACCTTGGAATACGGAATGAAGCAGGGCAAAGGCTAATAGCGTTTTGCCAAGAGAACACACTGGTCATAGCAAACACCCTCTTCCGACAACACAAGAGAAGACTCTACAGATGGACATCACCAGATGGTCAACACCAAAATCAGACTGATTATATTCTTTGCAGCCATAGATGGAGAAGCTCTATACAGTCAGTAAGAACAAGACTGGGAGCTGACTGTGGCTCAGATCATGAGCTCCTTATTGCCAAATTCAGATTTAAATTGAAGAAAGTAGGGAAAACCATTACACCATTCCGGTATGACCTAAATCAAATCCCTCATGATTTTACAGTCAAGTGAGAAATACATTTAAGGGACTAGATCTGATAGACAGAGAACCTGATGAACTATGGTTGGAGGTTCATTGTCCCTGTCTTGTGTACAGGAAACAGGGATCAAGATCATTCCCATGGAAAGAATTCCAAAAATCAAAATGATTGTCTGAGGAGGCCTTATAAATAGCTGTGAAAAGAAGAGAAGTGAAAGCTAAGGAGAAAAGGAAAGATATTCCCATTTGAATGTAGAGTTCCAAAGAATAGCAAAGAGAGATAAGAAAGTCTTCTTCAGTGATCAATGCAAAGAAATAGAGGAAAAAACAGAATGGGAAAGACTAGAGATGTTTTCAAGAACATTAGAGATACTGAGGGAATATTTCATGCAAAGATGGGCTCGATAAAGGACAGAAATTGTATAGACCTAACAGAAGCAGAAGATATTAAGAAGAGGTGGTGAAAATACTCAGAAGAAATGTACAAAAAAGATCTTCATGACCCAGATAATCACGATGGTGTGATCACTCACCTAGAGCCAGACATCCTGGAATGTGAAGCCAAGTGGGCCTTAGAAAGCATCACTATGAACAAAGTTAGTGGAGGTTATGGAATTCCAGTTGAGCTATTTCAAATCCTGAAAGATGATGCTGTGAAACTGCTGCACTCAATATGCCAGCAAATTTGGAAAACTCAGCAGTGGCCACAGGACTGGAAAAGGTCAGTTTTCATTTCAATCCCAAAGAAAGGCAATGCCAAAGAATACTCAAAGTACCACACAATTGCACTCATCTCACATGCTAGTAAAGTAATGTTCAAAATTCTCCAAGCCAGGTTTCAGCAATATGTGAACCATGAATTTCCAGATGTTCAAGCTGGTTTTAGAAAAGGCAGAGGAACCAGATATCAAATTGCCAACATCCGCTGGATCATGGAAAATGTAAAAGAGTTCCAGAAAAGCATCTATTTCTGCTTTATTGACTATGCCAAAACTTTGTGTGGATCACAATAAACTGTGGAAAATTCTGAAAGAGATGGGAATACCTAACCACCTGACCTGCCTCTTGAGAAACCTATATGCAAGTCAGGAAGCAACAGTTAGAACTGCATATGGAACAACAGACTGGCCCAAAATAGGGAAAGAAATATGTCAAAGCAGTATATTGTCACCCTGCTTATTTAATTTATATGCAGAGTACATCATGAGAAATGCTGAGCTGCAGGAAGCACACGCTGGAATCAAGATTGCCAGGAGAAATATCAATAACCTCAGATATACACATGACACCACCCTTATGGCAGAAAGTGAAGAGGAACTAAGAAGCCTGTTGATTAAAGTGAATGGGGAGAGTGAAAATGTTGACTTAAAGCTCAGCATTCAGAAAACAAAGATCATGGCATCTGGTCCCATCACTTTATGGAAAATAGATGGGGAAACAGTGGAACAGTATCAGACTTTATTTTGGGGGGCTCCAAAATCACTGCTGATCATGATTGCAGCCATGAAATTAAAGGATGCTTACTCCTTGGAAGGAAAGTTATGACCAACCTAGACAGCATATTGAAAAACAGAGACATTACTTTGCCAACAAATGTCTGTCTAGTCAAGGCTATGGTTTTTCCAGCGGTCATGTTTGGATGTGAGAGTTGGACTATAAAGAAAGCTGAGTGCGAAGAATTGATGCTTTTGTTGTGACATTGGAGAAGACTCTTGAGAGTCCCTTGGACTGCAAGGAGATCCAACTAGTCCTTCCTAAAGGAGACTAATCCTTGATGTTCATTGGAAAGACTGATGCTGAGGCTGAAACTCCAATACTTTGGCCACCTCATGCGAAGAGTTGACTCATTGGAAAAGACCCTGATACTGGGAGGGATTGGGGTCAGGAAGAGAAGGGGATGACAGAGGATGAGATGGGTAGATGGCATTACCGACTCAACAGACATGGGTTCGTGTGGACTCCGGGAGTTGGTGATGGACAGGGAGGCCTTGCGTGCTGCAATTCATGGGTTCGCAGAGTTGGACATGACTGAGTAACTCACCTGAACTTATCTGATGAAGATCTATGGGACCTTCTAGAACTAACACTCAAAAAAGATGCCCTTTTCATTATAGGGGACTGGAATGCAAAAGTAGAAAGTCAAGAAACACCTGGAGTAACAGGCAAATTTGATGTTGGAGTACAGAATGAATCAGGGCAAAGGCTAATAGAAATTTACCAGGAGAATGCATTGGTCATAGCAAACACCCTCTTCCAACAACACAAAAGAAGATTGTACACCTGGACATCACCAGATGGACATCACCAGATGGTCAACACCAAAATCAGGTAGATTATACTCTTTGCAGCCAAAGATGGAGAAGCTCTATACAGTCATCAGAAACAAGACTGGGAGCTAACTGTGCCTCAGATCTTGACCTGCTTATTGCTAAATTCAGACTTAAATTGAAGAAAGTAGGAAAAACTACTTGACCACTCAGGTATGACCTAAATAGAATTCCTTAGAATTATACAGTGGAATTGGGAAATAGATTCAAGGGATTAGATCTGATAGACAGAGTGCCTGAAGAATTATGGATGGAAGTTTGTGACATTATACAGGAGACAGGGATCAAGACCATCCACAAGAAAAGAAATGCCAAACAGCAAAATGGCTGTCTGAAGTGGCCTTACAAACATATAATATCAACTCATACAAATTATATTATTACTTCCTCATAATATTATGCTTTTAAATTTTTATTAACATATAGTTTACATATAAAATTAACACATTTAAAGTGTAAAAGTTCAATAATTACTATTTTACCACGTTGTGAATTCATCACCACAAATCAGTTTTACAATATTTCATGATTCCAATGTGATACTACATTTTGATAAAAATAGGAGTGTTTTTCTACAGATTTTCCACTGCTTTTTTGCCTTGTCATATAGTTTTGTTTCTTAACATCTTAATTGTTAATACTTTCTAGTTATTCTGCAGTTTTAAGGGTTTTCTTGACCAAAATTTTTTTATTAAGAAAGATGCTATATCTAACACCTTCACAATATGCACTTGGGATTTTATTTAGTATTTGCTAAAATAACTCCTATTTTTATTGTATTGTGTTGTGTTTCTCAGGCTTTTGGAACATCACATTCTTTCAGTTTATCAGCTTCTTTTCTTTGCATTATTCTTTGGCTTCTGTAATCTGCTTTTATATCATTGTTTCCTGATAAATCTATTAGTTTTCCTATTTTCTCCTTCTCTTTCTACCTCTCCTACTTTATTTTGCCTAGTTATTACTCAATCACATGACTTAATAGCACCTTTTTAAAAATAGGTTCATTTCTACAAATTCACCATACACCCTCTTGCCAAGTTACACAATTACTCAACTGTGTAGGAACACATCCCCTGGAACATTGCACAAGTACCTCAACTTAAAATGTTCAGAACAGAGTTAACTGACATTTTCTGCACTCTGTCTCCTAACACTCTTTTGCCTCTTTGCTTATTCAATGCCACATACATGACAAGATGCTACTCTGTTACCTGCCTCATAAAGTAAGTCATTTGTCCTGTCCTGTGACATATTAGTTTGGACTGTCTTCTGCCCTACTTCCTGTCCTCATTTTTCCCTTCTAATTTTTCCATTGTCATCTCCCTTCATATACATAACTTACGAAAACATTTCAGTGTATGGTTAATGGCATGGACTCAGGCATCAGAGTGCCTTTTTTCAAATCTTTTACTCGTTAGGCAGTGTGACATTGAGTATCTCTGTGAACTTAACCTCTCTGCTTTATAAAGTAGCACATCCATTATAAAGCTGTGTAGGGCAATGGTACCTGGCAAAAAGTAAGAACACAATAAATGTTTGCTATTTTAGATCAAAAAATATCTATTTCTTATTACAAAATCTGAAAAAAATCTGGAAACAAAGAGTTTTGCAATTTACTTGGCAAGAAAATCAGCCTTAACACTGTGATTATTTGCATATAAGATCTGACTTGAGTTAAAATGATACCATTATGTTATTTAAAAATTAAAGTGTATATTTACCCTTTTCAGTTGAAATAGAAATGTCTTGAGTACTGAAGAGCTGCCCCAAATCTAGAGATGCTACAAGATATACTAAATATGCACCATTTTGTCTTCTTAAAATGTGAAAAATTCTGAAGTCAGACATGCATATGGCTCCAAGATTTCAGAAAAGAGATCATGAGTGATACTACAGTTAGAGCTTAGCTTCTATATTACCCTCTTGTCAAAGCCTTCCCTGTAATCCAAAACTGATTTAGAAATATCTCTTATGTGCTGCAAGTATGACTTTCATTTACCCCATCATATCAGTTCAGTTCAGTTCATTAGTTCAGTTGTGTCCAACTCTTTGTGACCCCATGGACTACAACACTCCAGGCTTCTCTGTCCATCACTAACTCTCGGAGTTTGCTCAAACTCAGATACATTGGGTCTCATATACATTGAGGCCATTCCCACCATCTCATCCTCTATCGTCCCCTTCTCCTCCTGCCTTCAATCTTTTTTAGCATCAGGGTCTTTTCCAATCAGTCAGTTCTTCACATCAGGTGGCCAAAGTACTGGAGCTTCAGCTTCAGCATCAGTCCTTCCAAGGTGTATTCAGGATTGATTTTCTTTAGTATTGACTGGTTGGATCTCCTTGCTGTCCAAGGGACTCTCAAGAGTCTTCTCCAACACCACAGTTCAAAAGCATCAGTTCTTCACTGCTCAACTTTCTTCATGGTCCAAATGACACATCCATACATGAATACTGGAAAAATCATAGCTTTGACTAGATGGACCTTTGTTGGTAAAGTAATGTCTCTGCTCCTTAATATGCTGTCTAGGTTGCTGGTAGATTTTCTTCCAAGGAGCAAGTATCTTACTTTCAAGGCTGCAGTCACCATTTGAAGTGATTTTGGAGCCCAAGAAAATAAAATTTGTCACTGTTTCCACTGTTTCCCCATCTATTTGCCATGAAGTGATGGGACTAGATGCCATGATCTTCGTTATCTGAATGATGTATTTTAAGCCAACTTTTCAGTCTCCCCTTTCACTTTCATCAAGGAGATTTTTAGCTCCTCTTCACTTTCTGCCATAGGGGTGATGTTATCTGCATATCTGAGGTTATTGATATTTCTCCTGGCAATCTTCATTCCAGCTTGTGCTTCATCCAGCCCAGTGTTTCTCATGATGCACTCTATATATAAGTTAAATAAGCAGAGTGACAACATACAGGCTTGAGGAACTCCTTTCCCAATTTGGAACTAGTCTATTGTTACATGTCCAGTTCTAACTGATGCTTCTTGACCTACACACAGATTTCTCAGGAGGCAGGTAAGGTGGTCTCGTATTTCTCATCTTTAAGAATTTTCCACAGTTTGTCATGATCTACACAGTCTAAGGCTTTAGTGTAGTCAATGAAGCACTTTTGAATTATTTTATTTGACAATAAAGTGTGTGTTCTTTTATTCAACTTAGTCCCAGAAACCTGCAATTATTTATTGCAGATTCTCTGAATAAATATACTGGGTAGAACATCCCTCCACCAAAACAGTCACATTTATTTAGTGCCTTGCTGAGCTTTAAATTTGTTGCATAATTGATGCAACAATGAATAAGACACAGAATCTGCCTTTGAAACACTTGTAAAAAAGTGGTTAAAACAAAAATATTGACATGCAATTCATTTTTAAAAGATTTGTGCTCTGATAGCAAAATTCAGAGGGTGCTAAGGATTCTTTGTGGAAGCACCTTTGTGATTCTAACAACATTTCCTAGAAAAAAAGAAGTTTGAGCTGAGATTGAAGGAGGAAAAGCTGTTAGCTTTAGAAAAAGAGAGCACGGAGAAGGCAGAGATAACGAGCAAATGCATAAACACCAGAAACTACTAGATGACTGTGAGGAATCAGAAGCAGGGTGATCTCCTGGTGACAAGGACGTGTAGGAGAGGAGATGAATAAAGTCAAAGTCAGCTGACATAGCTCCTGCAGATTAATTAATAATCATTGTTTTTCATTTGTAAATGAGAACTCCAAAGAGCGAGTAAAACGGCACTTGAGAACGAATTCAATCTGTATTAACTGACTGATCCTTCCAATGGATTGCTTCATAACCTGAGACTCTTTTTAAATTTAACATTTAACTAACCATAGTTATTTGATGATTAGGTTCTATACACTTTGATTTCTTTGTCTGAAAATTATGCTGCTCAATTTTGGCCTCTTACAAGGATTGAAAACAGAGGAAGTACAAAATTATTTTTGTCTCAGTAGGTGACTATAAAAATTCCAGGCTATAATAAATGTCTCCGTCATTATCAAAATGACTGAAGATCAGAACACCATGCTTTGCAATTATTTCACTAGCAACATTTCAAAAGAGTATTAAAAAACTCAAATTACTACACTGTGAAAGGTTAAGATAAGGATTTACTAGACAATGTTCAATATGAACAGCTGGACTTGTAACCTTTATTGCAATATGAAAGAGGAAAGCATAATCTAGGTATCTAGAGAAGTCCTCTGTTGTTGGCTTTTACAAACCCTGTACACAGGGTTCAACTTTATTCTAGTTAAAACACAGCTACGTTGTGCGTTGGTAACTAATTCAGTGTTATAGATCAATTTTACTTCACAAACAAATGCATGGGGATTTGTAGTCAACATAGGCAGTGATAGTGGGAGGGAGGTTGGATAAAGGTAGTCAAAAAGGAAACATTTCAGGTTATAAGATAAATAGGTATTAAGAATATGGTATATATCATGATAAGCATAATTAACACTGCTATATGTTATATATTATCTATACACATGTATATGTTATATAACTATAACTATATTCTAGTACACAATTGCACTCATCTCACAAGCTAGCAAAGTAAAGCTCAATATTCTCCAAGCCAGGCTTCAACAGTATGTGAACCATGAACTTCCAGATGTTCAAGCTGGATTTAGAAAAGGCAGAGGAAATAGAGATCAAATTGATAACATCCATTGGATCATTGTAAAAGTGAGAGAGTTCCAGAAAAAAATCTATTTCTGTTTGATTGACTGGTCCAAACTGTGGAAAATTCTTAGATGGGAATACCAGACCATCTGACCTGCGTCTTGAGAAATCAGTATGCAGGTCAAGAAGCAACAGTTAAAACTGGACATGGAACAACAGACTGGTTCCAATTTGGGAAAGGAGAACATCAAACTTGTATATTGTCACTCTTCTTGTTTAAGTTATATGCAGAGTACATCATGAGAAATACTGGACTGGAAGAAGCACAAGCTGGAATCAAGATTGCCAGGAGGAAAATCAATAATGTCAGATATGCAGATGACTCCTATTTATGGCAGAAACTGAAGAAAAACTAAAGAGCCTCTTGATAAAAGTGAAAGAGGAGAGTGAAAATGTTGGCTTAAAGCTCAACAGTCAGTAAACTAAGACATTATTAAGACATTACTTTGCCAACAAAGGTCCGTCTAGTCAAAGCTATGGTTTGTCCAGTAGTCCATCCTAAAGGAAATCAGTCCTGAATATTCATTGGAAGGACTGATGCTGAAGTTGAAACTCCAATACTTTGGATTCTGATGTGAAGAACTGACTCATTTGAGGATGAGATGATTGGATAACATCATTGACTCAATGGACATGAGTTTGAATAAGCTCTGAGAGTTGGTGATGGACAGGGAAGCCTGGCATGCTGCAGTCCATGGGATCGCATAGAGTTGGACATGACATAGCGACTGAATGACATTGTAGGGTTTTTTTTTTTTTTTCGCTAAATACCAGGCCAAAATTAAAATATGACTCATCTTTATTTTTTCCATATGAATATATTACTTATCTTCCCAAAGAGAGACAAATCTGCTAGATAAACAATGTTGTTTAGGCTGATTACAAACTATTTATTATTATATTGTTAGCCAGAAAATAGAAATTTAAGATTTTAAGTGAAAAAACATGAATAAATAAATGCAAATCTCCTTCCAAGTCTGAGGCAGCTGTGTGACTTGATTTGACTTAGGGGATGTATGCTTTTTCTGACAGGAAGCTTTACAATCCAGTGCATCATTATTCGTGTTTTATTGTGTGGTGGCTCAGCTGGTAAGGAATCTGCCTTCAATGCAGGAGACCTGGGTTTGATCAGTGGGTTGTTAAGCTCCCCTGGAAAAGGGAAAAGCTACCCACTCCAGTATTCTGACCTGTAGAATTCCATGGACGGTATAGTCCATGGGGTCACTAAGAGTAAGACACGACTGAGCCATTTTCACTTTCCCTATTCCTCCTGCTCTCGTAATCTTGAGAATGAGGCTAGATGGGGTCTTTGTCAGTCCAGTTCTCTGACTAAATCAGAGAAACTCTGCTGACCTTTACTGCACATTGAACACACCTGATAAAGGTACCTGTTATCCGATTCTGTTTTTGTTTCTGCAATATAATTTAGCCTCTTATGACTGATACACTATTATTTGGAAAAATATTGTTTACATGTACAAAAGGCATGCATGCATATTTGAAAGCATAAAGTCACACATTAAAATAACTAATGGTTTTATTTTTTGAAAGCTAGACATATGCTGCATTGTGCTATCATACCTAAAAATAGTCATTGTGAATTATGACTATGTTAATTTAAATCTACATCACAGTCATTGAAAGAATTCCACCTGCCAATAACTGTACATCTATTACAGTATAGGGGCATAGTAGTCAGTCTATAGAGTTTTCTTTTTTTTTTCTCGGCTCTTAAATACGATTTTTCCAGTAGTCATATATGGACATGAGAGTTGGACCACAAAGCAGGCTGAGCCGAAGAATTGTTTTGAAACTGTGGTACTGGAGAAGGCTTTAGAAAGTCCCAGTCAAACCAGTCAATTCTAAAGGAAATCATACCTAAGTATTCATTAGAAGGACTGATGCTGAAGCTGAAGCTTCCTTTAACTAACTTTGCATTACATCATTAAAGTAAAACTCTTGTCTCTGTATGAATGAAACAGAACAAGTGTAATAACACCAGGAGTCAGCATCTCTAAGGCTATCTTATTTCATATTTCTATACCCAAGTGTATGCTTAGTCAACCAGTCATGTCTGACTTTTTTGCCACCCCACTAACTGCAGCCCACCAGGCCCCTCTGTCCATGGGATTTCCCAGGCAAGAATACTGGAGTAGATTGCCATAGATCCTTTAAGGGATCTTCCCAACCCAGTGATGGAACCTGATTCTCTTGCAGCTCCTGCATTGGCAGGTGGTCCTTTACCACTGAGTCACCTGGAAAGCCCGGTATCCAAGTCATATGAGCCAATTATGTCTATCTCACTAGAGTGGTCAGTTGCTGATCAGTATTTCAGGAAGTGCTTGTTTTTCCAATGCAGTTCAATCTTAAGCAATTGGTTTCCTCACTAAACCTTTAATAACTTTCATCCTATAAACCTCACATGGTATTTATTATTCATTGTATATTAATATGAATTAACTCCTTTGCATTGCATCCACAGGTTGATTTAAACTAAAGTTTAAACTCATAGAAAGTAAGCATACTTCCTGTGCTCCCAAAATATCGATGGCATTTAAAGGTTCTTTATTAATTTGATTCTAAAAATTGATATACTTAATTTATTTTTTAAAGAAAGAACATTGAAAATCGTCACCTTAGCAAAGATTTATGTAAGAATATGAGAATTACCCTCAAAAGTGAGAAACAAGATTACTAAATACGTCCTGATATTTTTTAAAAAGCCAAAGATTTTATATTTCTGAATATGCAGAAGTTTTTAGCAGTTCTCAAGATCCCTTTGAGGGAAAACTAAATAGTTAAATAAGAGAAGTGGTCTTTCCTTTCCGATGCCCAGACTTCAGTTTTGATATTCATAAATCATCATTGGAGCAAGGTGACTTCCATTTTAGTATGATAATATTATCCCAAGATTGAGGAGAATAAAAAGGATATCAAAAATGTCTTTTAAAAGAGAAATGTGGTTTAAAAATGAATTATGTTTTCTTTTGTCAGAACAAACAAAAGATAAAGTGGTGAAATGTTGCGTTTGTCAGTGAGCAAATGGAAACTTCATGTTAATGAAACATAGAGAGATGTAGTTGTACACTTAGACATAAAAATTGGAAAACACCAGGAGAATTCACAAAATTCAAGAAACATAAAAAATTTCAAGCCGTTTTTCCCAGTGTGTAGTGACTTAAAATCACACATTGGGTTAAATAAGAGTTGGAAGCAGAAAACAGCAGAATTAAGAATTACAGTCTCAGACATTTTATGAGCAGAAACTTAGTCTTTTCACTTCTCTAAGAATCTGAGAGACAAATGGAAAGAAAAAAGATAACTGTCTTGGTTTATTAAGTACTAGAGGTTAGAATGTGAATTCTACAAATGTCCGCATAGCTTCTTTCTTTCTTGCAGATCACCTTTAAGACATAAGAATTTCAGGTTAATATTTGTAATATGTTTGGTACCAGGAAGATAGACCTGATTTTGAGACTTACAGAGAGATAACAAAAACAAATTAAAGTTGTTTTTATTTTTAAAAAGTTTAGAGCTAAATCTAACAATAGCAAATGCTTTCAGAGAGGGTATTTATTCTATTATCTCCCTTCGACTGGCTTTATCCAAGGACAGGATTCACCCCTTGCGAATCATGGTGAGTTTAAATCCCAGATTCTCCCTTGCCCAGTACACACACACACACACACACGCACACACACAACAAAACAAAACTAAACAAAAAAAAAAAAAAACAAATTTTATCTATTCCAGAAAGAGTATTCAGTCACGATGCTGTTACATCTTTAGAATTACCAGATTGAATTCCTGCTCTTCCCAGTACTTAAAAACCTAACTTTTACCTTTGCTTTACCTCTTATACCAGATCAAATTTCTATATTGTACAGCAGATCCTCTCTGCAACCTTTCTTCAGTTCCATCTAGTCCACAAAGCTTCTATGATTAGACTCCCCTGTCTTATTGTTCAACTGTAAATGCTCTTTCCTGTCATCTCCCAAATCTAGAGTTGGTGGCTTGTATATCAAATAACAACAGGTCTCCAGTCACGTACTTAGTATTGTTAATGAAGACAAATGAGACAAGCAGCAAGCTGATTGTTCAAAACCACCCTTCATTGTGCTTGATTTCAATTCTGCTTTTTTCCTTTTTTTTTTAAATTTTAAAATCTTTAATTCTTACATGCATTCCCAAACATGAACCCCCCTCCCACCTCCCTCCCCATAACATCTCTCTGGGTCATCCCCATGCACCAGCCCCAAGCATGCTGTATCCTGCGTCAGACATAGACTGGCGATTCAATTCTTACATGATAGTATACATGTTAGAATGCCATTCTCCCAAATCATCCCACCCTCTCCCTCTCCCTCTGAGTCCAAAAAGTCCGTTATACACAGCTGTGTCTTTTTTCCTGTCTTGCATACAGGGTCGTCATTGCCATCTTTCTAAATTCCTTTTTTCCCTTTTTAAAAAATAGAATGATGTTAGTTGCTCAATCATGTCTGACTCTCTGTGACCCTGTGGGTTGTAGCCCGCCAGGCTCCTTTGTCCATGGTATTCTCCAGGTAAGAATACTGGAGTGGGTAGCCATTCCCTTCTCTACAGGATCTTCCTAACCAGGGATCAAACCCACGTCTCCTGCATTGGAGGTGGATTATTTACAATCTGAGCTACCAGTGATATCACTGTAAAAGATCTCCACATTTTCTACTGGCACAACTCATCTCCAATGACAAATATGAAAATAAAGAGGCAGTGTCAGCAACAATTGTATACTGATAATGTGCAAAATTACAAATGGAATGTGGCTTCAAATACTTCCACTTGCCCTAAAATTCCCTAGAGGAGGAAATGGCATCACAATATTCTTTCATGGAGAATTCCCTGGACAGAGGAACCTGGCAGGCTATAATGGGTAGGGTTGCAAAGAGTCAGACTTGACTGAATGACTTAGCATGGCTTCATGCCCTAAAATTATAGGGACAATCTGATCCACAGAAAACACTGGTCACTACACTGTGTGAACAGTACCTGGATGTAAAAAGCTTATTGAATTTCTACATTTATAAAAGGTAGAATCAGCACTTAAAGTTGTGTACTAAATAAATGCCAGATGGTGTGGAGAAGACTGACGGCCAACACATGGACTCTTCAAGTTATTGCTTTTATGATACAAATAACTATATTGTATTTGGATCTTGTTCTCTGAAAATCTCATTCTTGCTCTTCTTTTTTTCTCGCTTTTGTTTTTATAAACATCTTTAATGGGAAAACTCTCTTTTCTTAATACAAAGCTTTCATATATATATATATACACACAATACATATATATATAATTTCAGTGTATACATATGTGTATGTCATTCTATAATGTAAACATTAACATTTTATATGTTTTCAAAATATTTTTATTTCTCAACAGTAAACACTCATAATTTCTATGAATTATCTTTTCATAGATCAGTCTCAGGCATGGGTCTCATTTTAGTGGCTTCCAATTCCCTTGACTGTCATTATCGTGTTCTCCTTTTATTCAGGGCATCCTTAGCCTTAGATTATCCCTTTTAGTTTTAGGTTGATTTTTACTTCTATTAGTTTTGTAAGTCTGCCATCCTAATGCTATCTAAAAAAGGAAGGCTATTTTCTCCTGTGTCCCAGTGACATATTACCATTTTTCAATTAAACTGTATTCAGTTTAGTTCAGTCACTCAGTCGTGTCCAACTCTTTGCAATCCCATGGACCGCATGCAGCACACCAGGCTTCCCTGTCCATCACCAACTCCTGGATCTTGCTCAAATTCATATCCATCGAGTCAGTGATGCTATCCAACCATCTCATCCTCTGTCATCCCCTTCCCTTCCTGCCTTCAATATTTCCCAGCATCAGGGTCTTTTCAAATGAGTCAGTTCTTTGCATCAGGTGGCCAAAGTATTGGAATTTCAGATTCAGTATCAGTCCTTTCAGTGAATATTCAGGATTGATTTTTTTTTTTTTTTTTTTTTTTAGGATTGACTAGTTGGATCTCCTTGCAGCCCAAGGGATGCTCAAGAGTCTTCTCTAACACCATAGTTCAAAAGCATCAATTCTTTGGCACTCAGCTTTCTTTATAGCCCAACTCTCACATCCATATATTATGACAACTGGAAAAACCATAGCTTTGTCTAGATGGACATTTGTTGGCAAAATAATGTCTCTGCTTTTTAATATGTTGTCTAGGCTTGTCATAGCTTTTCTTTCAAGGAGCAAGTGTCTTTTGATTTCATGACTACAGTCACCATCTACAGTGATTTTGGAGCCCAAGAAAATAAAGTCTGTCACTGTTTTCATTATTTCCCCATCTATTTGCCATGAAGTGATGGGAATGAATACCATGATCTTAGTTATTTTAATGTTGAGTTTTAAGCCAGTTTTTTCACTCTCTTCTTTCACTTTGATCAACAAGCTCTTTCCATGGAATGTGCCAGAGATTGTCTATTTAGGAAAAAAGTTAATCTTATTCACTGCACCTTTTAGCCCCTTTCTTTTATGCATTTTTTTTTTCAGTTTTGTCTCTTTTCATTGTTCTAGGCATACATAGCCCCCTCTGCTGCCCACACTCAACCATCTCTCTGACCCATACATGTTGCCTGCCATTATTTCTCCCTCCCACTTTTTTGTACACATTTCTAAACTTGCTACATGACATCTGACATAATTACCTGTAAGTCCCATGCTGGAACTCTTTCCCACGCCTTCACCACTGAAGAGCATTAACAAATTTTAAAGTAATTTTTCCATTCTAAATTGTAAGACATAATATGCACTGCTGTTGTAATTTACATTTCCTTCCTTTCATTACTACTTTTCAACTTGGGAGAGGATTTTTGTATACTCTTTGGCTATTTATTTGGTGAATTGTCCTAATTCATTGACTTATTTTTTTTTAAAAATTAATTCTATACATTCTGCTACTAATGATTCAATATATTCAATTAGTTTCTTACAGTCTGTCATTTCCCTTTATATGTTAAACTTAATAATGTTTATAAATATTCATATCCTTATATTATAAACATTATAAACATTTCCTATTTCATAATATGAAATATTATAAATTTACCATTGTTTTCTTTTACCTTCTTAATAAAAATGTCAGAATAGCTTTAAATGGAATCTACACAGTTACAAGTTTTATATCTAGATTTTCCATAAGTTTGTTACTATTATTTTTGGTCTAATTTTCTATACACTGTGTAAGAATGTTATCAATCCTTATTTTGTCTGGCACTTTATTATTTATGTATTAAGTACCTACCATGGCTTCCCTGGTTGCTCAGACTGTAAAGAATCCACTTGCAATGCAGGAGACCTGTGTTCAATCCCTGGGTTGGGAAAATCCCCTGGAGAAGGGAACAGCAACCACTCCAGTATTCTGGCCTGGAGAATTCCATGGACTATATAATCCTTGAGGTCGCAAAGAATCAGACATGACTGAACAACTTGCTCTTTCAGGTTCAATGCAATTTCTACTCTCTGAAGACAACATAATCCTTGCTTTTATGGAGGTTACATATCCAACTTATGTGATGCACTTAATGACACTTAGAATGCTTCCTTTTCAAAATATACAATATGTGAGTGTTATTTATCAAATTACTTTCAGTTGCCCCCTCAATTTTGCTGTGAATCTTAAATACTTCTAAAAAACAAAGTTAATAAAAAATTAGTAGTATAGTATTGAATAGTAAGGTCATTCTTGTCTATTCCTTGACTATAATTAAAAATGTAATTAATATTTCACCATTAAGTTTGAAGTTTTTGATAGATTTCTGATAGGTATATCTTATTAACTAAATTTGCTTTAACATATAAATTTATTATTAGTCTTTTATAATCACAAATGCATGTTAAATTTTTTGATTGCTTTTTCATTATCTATCAAGATTATCATGGAATTTTTCACCATTATTTAAGAAGGATAATTGATCTTGAAATTTGTTCATGAAATTAGTCATATTGTCATAGAATATTATCAAATTAATCAGTTCTAGACTTCTTAAAATCATTAACTTTTAAAATATACAGACATTGATATTTTAATGTCTTTCACTATGATAAGAAATAATTTAGATTTTCAATATTGTTTTAGCCATTTTATTTTTTAGCTAATGTTTATTGTATTCTACATCTATATATTTATTTAAATACATTTGTAAAAAATTCTGCCTTCTATTCTCATAAAATTCTTTCAAAACTCTCCAAATGACAAAGGGACCAACTACCAATCATTATTTGGTGAGTAATTTTTTACTTTAAAAAAAAGAAACTGTTCATTTTCCTGATTTTAAGTATTAGAGTTAATACAACTCTGAGTTGAAAATAAATTTCATTAGATATTTAAAGAAATTACATTTCTAGTGTCTAATATTGCAAAAGAGAAATTTAATGCAATTTTATTATTATTCCTTTAAAGATACTATTTTCTTTCCCTCTCAAAGCTTTTAAATTTTATCTTAAGATTTCTATAATTTTGCCAGTTTATTACTAGGTCAGAGTTAAGGAAAGAGTGAACTAATTTTTCCTCAGAATTTGATAGCCTCTTTCAATCTGAGGACTAGTTTTAGGGAAATTACCCTCTTAAAAGACAAATGAGGACAATGAGCAAAAAGGCCGCACATTTCTCCTCTTCCATTTTCTTTGTCCTCATCTTAAAAAGAACACGTTACATAAATGTCTAAATATCTTCTGTAGACTGATCTTTTAGGTACTGGAGAGTTCTCTGATTTTCCCTTTTAGACAATGAATTTTATTTTTAGTCAAATTCAGACTTACTCAGTTTATATTTTAAAATAGCAAGTGTGTTGTGCTGTTTAGTATTTTCTCCTCTCTTACAATAGCCTTAGGGCTTCCCTGGTGGCTCAGAGGTTAAAGCATTCTGCCTGGAATGCAGGAGACCCGGGTTTGATCCCTGAGTCGAGAAGACCCCTTGGAGAAGGAAACGGCAACCCACTCCAGTACTTTTACCTGGAGAATTCCATGGAGGGAGGAGCCTGGTAGGCTACAGTCCATGGGGTCGCAAAGAGTCGGACACAACTCAGGGATTTCACTTTCACTTTCACTTTACAATAGCCTTGTTTATCATGGTTTAATTTTCCCCAGAACTGCTCTGAGAATTTCTAGCATCCAGAATTTTCTTTGGTGAATTCTGTTTCTTTTGAGTTCAGTTATTTTGATCATTAATTTTGGTCGTTTTTCTTCAGTTCAGTTCAGTTCAGTTCAGTTCAGTAGCTCAGTCGTGTCCGACTCTTTGTGACTCCATGAATCACAGCACGCCAGGCCTCCCTGTCCATCACCAACTCCCGGAGTTCACTCAGATTCATGTCCATCAAGTTAGTGATGCCATCCAGCCATCTCATCCTCTGTCGTCCCCTTCTCCTCCTGCCCTCAATCCCTCCCAACATCAGAGTCTTTTCCAATGAGTCAATTCTTCGCATGAGGTGGCCAAAGTACTGGAGTTTCAGCTTTAGCATCATTCCTTCCAAAGAAATCTCAGGGCTGAACTCCTTCAGAATGGACTGGTTGGATTTCTTTGCAGTCCAAGGGACTCTCAAGAGTCTTCTCCAACACCACACTTCAAAAGCATCAATTCTTTGGCGCTCAGCCTTCTTCACAGTCCAACTCTCACATACATACATGACCACTGGAAAAACCATAGCCTTGACTAGATAGACCTTAGTCAGCAAAATAATGTCTCTGCTTTTTAATATGCTATCTAGGTTGGTCATAACTTTCCTTCCAAGGAGTAAGCATCTTTTAATTTCATGGCTGCAATCACCATCTGCAGTGATTTTGAGGCTCCCCAAAACAAAGTCTGACACTGTTTCCACTGTTTCCCCATCTATTTCCCATGAAGTGATGGGACCAGATGCCATGATCTTCATTTTCTGAATGTTGAGCTTTAAGCCAACTTTTTTACTCTCCTCCTTCACTTTCAAGAGGCTTTTTAGTTCCTCTTCACTTTCTGCCATAAGGGTGGTGTCATCTGCATATCTGAGGTTATTGATATTTCTCCCAGCAATCTTGATTCCACCTTATGTTTCTTCCAGTCCAGCGTTTCTCATGATGTACTCTGCATAGAAGTTAAATAAGCAGGGTGACAATATACAGCCTTGATGTACCCCTTTTCCTATTTGGAACCAGTCTGTTGTTCCCTGTCCAGTTCTAACTGTTACTTCCTGACCTGAATACAGATTTCTCAAGAGGCAGGTCAGGTGGTCTGGTATTCCCATCTCTCTCAGAATTTTCCACATTTTATTGTGATCCACACAGTCAAAGGCTTTGGCATAGTCAATAAAGCAGAAATAGATGTTTTTTCTGGAACTCTTCTTGCTTTTTCCATGATCCAGCCGATGTTGGCAATTTGATCTCTGGTTCCTCTGCCTTTTCTAAAACCAGCTTAAACATCAGGAAGTTCACGGTTCATGTATTGCTGAAGCCTGGCTTGGAGAATTTTGAGCATTATTTTACTAGCATGTGACATGAGTGCAATTGTTTGGTAGTTTGAGCATTCTTTGGCATTACCTTTCTTTGAGATTGGAATGAAAACTGACCTTTTCAAGTTCTGTGGCCACTGCTGAGTTTTCCAAATTTGCTGGCATGTTGAGTGCAGCACTTTCACAGCATCATCTTTTAGGATTTGAAATAGCTCAACTGGAATTCCATCACCTCCACTAGCTTTGTTCGTGGTAATGGTTTCTAAGGCCCACTTGACTTCACATTCCAGGATGTCTGGCTCTAGATGAGTGATCACACCATCGTGATTATCCGGGTCATGAAGATATTTTTTTACAGTTCTTCTGTGTATTCTTGCCACCTCTTCTTAATATCTTCTGCTTCTGTTAGGGCTAGGCCATTTCTGTCCTTTATCGAGCCCATCTTTGCATGAAATGTTCCCTTGGTATCTCTAATTTTCTTGAAGAGATCTCTAGTCTTTCCCATTCTGTTGTTTTCCTCTATTTCTTTGCATTGATCACTGAAGAAGGTTTTCTTATCTCTTCTTTCTATTCTTTGGAACTCTGCATTCAGATGCTTATACCTTTCCTTTTCTCCTTTGCTTTTCACTTCTCTTCTTTTCACAGCTATTTGTAAGGCCTCTCCGGACAGCCATTTTGCTTTTTTGCATTTCTCTTCCATGGGAATGGTCTTGATCCCTGTCTCCTGTACAGTGTCACAAACCTCATTCCATAGTTCATCAGGCACTCTATCTATCAGACCTAGGCCCTTAAATCTATTTCTCACTTCCACTGTACAATCATAAGGGTTTTGATTTAGGTCATACCTGAATGGTCTAGCGGTTTTCCCTACTTTCTTCAATTTCAGTCTGAATTTGGCAATAAGGAGTTCATCATCTGAGTCACAGTCAGCTCCCGGTCTTGTTTTTGTTGACTGTATAGAGCTTCTCCATCTTTGGCTGCAAAGAATATAATCAATCTGATTTCAGTGTTGACCATCTGGTGATGTCCATGTGTAGAGTCTTTTGTGTTGTTGGAAGAGGGTGTTTGATATGACCGGTGCATTTTCTTGGCAAAACTCTATTAGCCTTTGCTCTGCTTCATTCCGCATTCCAAGGCCAAATTTGCCTGTTACTCCAGGTGTTTCTTGACTTCCTACGTTTGCATTCCAGTCCCCTATAATGAAAAGGACATCTTTTTTGGGGTGGTAGTTCTAAAAGATGTTGTAGGTCTTCATAGAACCATTCAACTTCAGGTTCTTCAGCATTACTGGTTGAGGCATAGATTTGGATTACTGTGATACTGAATGGTTTGCCTTGGAAACGAACAGAGTTCATTCTGTTGTTTTTGAGATTGCATCCAAGTACTGCATTTCAGACTCTTTTGTCTAAGGAATAGACCTTTTCCTTAGGTCTATTAAATATACTCCAATTCTAAAAAAAGGAAAAACTTGATTTTTTTTACTTAATGAAAATGCAGAATTATTTATTTAGGTATCTAATATAGTAATCCCCTGCTGCCATAATATTATAAACTATTATAAACAGCTGTGCTATTGTAATAAGTTTAACTTCAGGAGAATGTGTATTATTAATTAAGACACTGAGAATTAACTGTGGAGTGCCTCTTGATTACTTATTTCTTGTTGCTAATTTTAAACTATCATGAAATTACAATAACCTTTCACTGCCTTGCTCTTATACATATTTTACATTGTGGTGGGTTTTCTTCAATCTTTCTTCATCATTATAATCCTAAATATTGTTTATCTCTAGAAGTTTTTCAAAACACATGACCTATTTATGATGCACTTTTGTTTTCCAGGGCTATTAAAGTTTCCCTCTAACAAAAATAGCATTTACACCAAAACATGGTGATAGGTTTTGAGGAGAGATACAGGTTTTCTCAAGCTGTCTTAATGCACTTCTTCTTTTTTTTTTTTTTTCCCATAACACATCACACAGTTTTATTTACTGTCAAACACTGATGTTGAGCATCTTTTCATGTGTTTGTTAGCCATCTGTATGTCTTCTTTGGAGAAATGTCTGTTTAGCTCTTTGGCCCATTTTTTGATTGGGTCGTTTATTTTTCTGAAATTGAGCTGCAGGAGTTGCTTGTATATTTTTGAAATTGATTGTCAGTTGCTTCATTTGCTATTATTTTCTCCCATTCTGAAGGCTGTGTTTTCAACTTGCTTATAGTTTCCTTTGTTGTACAAAATCTTTTAAGTTTAATTAGGTCCCATTTGTTTATTTGTTCATTTATTTCCATTACTCTGGGAGGTGGGTCAAAGGATCCTGCTTTGATTTCTGTCAAAGAGTGTTTTGTCTATGTTTTCCTCTAGGAGTTTTATAGTTTCTGCTCTTATGTTTAGATCTTTATTCCATTTTGAGTTTATTTTTGTGTATGGTATAAGAAAGTGTTCTAGTTTTATTCTTTTACAAGTGGTTGACCAGTTTTCCTAGTACCACTTGTTAAAGAGATTGTCTTTTCTCCATTGTATATTCTTGCCTCCTTTGTCAAAGATAATGTGTCCATAGGTGCATGGATTTACCTCTGGGCTTTCTATTTAGTTTCATTGATCTATGTGTCTGTCTTTGTGCCAGTGCCATACTGTCATGATGACTGTAGCTTTGTAGTATAGTCTGAAGTCAGGCAAGTTGATTCCACTAGTTCCATTCTTTCCTCAAGATTGCTTTGGCTATTCAAGGTTTTATGGATTTCCATATAAACTGTGAAATTATTTGTTCTAGGTCTTTGAAAAATACCGTTGGTAGCTTAATAAGGATTGCATTGAATCTATACACTACTTTGGGTAGTATACTCATTTTAACTATATTGATTCTTCCAATCTGTGAACATGGTATATTTCTCCATCTATTTGTGTCATCTTTGATTTTTTTCACCAGTGTTTTATAGTTCTCTATATATAGGTCTTTTGTTTCTTCAGGTAAATTTATTCCTAAGTATTTATTCTTTTCACTGCAATGCTGAATGGAATTGTTTCCTTATTTCTCTTCACTTCAGTTCAATCTCTCAGTCATGTCCAACTCTTTGAAACCCCATGATCGCAGCACGCCAGGCCTCCCTGGCCATCACCGCCTCCTAGAGTACACCCAAACTCATGTCCATTGATTTGGTGATACAATCCAGCCATCTCATACTCTGTAATCACTTTCTCCTCCTACCCCAAATACATCCCAGCATCAGAGTCTTTTCCAATGAGTCAACTCTTCGCATGAGGTGGCCAAAGTACTGGAGTTTCAGCTTTAGCATCATCCCTTCCAAAGAAATCCCAGGGCTGATCTCCTTCAGAATGAACTGGTTGGATCCCCTTGCAGTCCAAGGGACTCTCAAGAGTCTTCTCCAACACCACACTTCAAAAGCATCAATCCTTCAGTGCTCAGCTTTCTTCACAGTCCAACTCTTGCATCTATACATGACCACTGGAAAAACCATAGCCTTGACTAGACGGACCTTAGTTGGCAAAGTAATGTCTCTGCTTTTGAAAATGCTATCTAAGTTGGTCATAACTTTTCTTCCAAGGAGTAACTGTCTTAATTTCATGGCTGCAATCATCATCTACAGTGATTTTGGAGCCCCTCAAAATAAAAGTCTGACACTGTTTCCACTGTTTCCCCATCTATTTCCCATGAAGTGATGGGACAAGATGCCATGATCTGAGTTTTCTGAATGTGGAGCTTTAAGCCAACTTTTTCACTCTCCTCTTTCACTTTCATCAAGAGGCTCTTTAGTTCCTCTTCACTTTCTGCCATAAGGGTGGTGTCATGTGCATATCTGAGGTTATTGATATTTCTCCCAGCAATCCTGATTTCAGCTTCTGTTTCTTCCAGTCCAGCATTTCTCATGATGTACTCTGCATAGAAGTTAAATAAACAGGGTGACAATATACAGCCTTGATGTACTCCTTTTCCTATTTGGAACCAGTCTGTTGTTCCATGTCCAGTTCTAACTGTTGTTTCCTGACCTGCATATAGGTTTCTCAAGAGGCAGGTCAGGTGGTTAGGTATTCCCATCTCTTTCAGAATTTTCTGCAGTTTAATGTGATCCACACAGTCAAAGGATTTGGCATAGTCAATAAAGCATAAATAGATGTTTTTCTGGAACTCTCTTGCTTTTTTCATGATCCAGTGGATGTTGGCAATTTGATCTCTGGTTCCTCTGCCTTTTCTAAAACAAGCTTGAACATCTGAAAGTCCATGGTTCACATATTTCCGAAGCCTGGCTTGGAGTATTTTGAGCATTACTTTATTAACATGTGAGATGAATGCAAGTGTGTGGTAGTTTGAGCATTCTTTGGCATTTCCTTTCTTTGGGATTGGAATGAAAACTGACCTTTTCCAGTCCTGTGGCCACTGCTGAGTTTTCCAAATTTGCTGGCATGTTGAGTGCAGCACTTTCACAGCATCATCTTTTAGGATTAGAAATAGCACAACTGGAATTCCATTACCTCCACTAGCTTTGTTCGTGGTAATGCTTTCTAAGGCCCACTTGACTTCACATTCCAGGATGTCTGGCTCTAGGTGAATGATCACAGCATCGTGTTTATCTGGGTTGTGAAGATCTTTTTTGTACAGTCCTCTGTGTATTCTTGCCACCTCTTCTTAATATCTTCTGCTTTTGCTAGGTCGATACCATTTTTGTCTTTTATCTAGCCCATCTTTGCATGGAATATTCCCTCGGTATCTCTAATTTTCTTGAAGAGATCTCTAGTCTTTCCCATTCTGTTGCTTTCCCTATTTCTTTGCATTCATCACTGAAGAAGGCTTTCTTATCTCTCCTTGCTATTCTTTGGAACTCTGCATGCAGATGCTTATATGTTTCCTTTTCTCCTTTGCTTTTGGCTTCTCTTCTTTTCACAGCTATTTGTAAGGCCTCCCCAGACAGTCTTTTTTTTTTTTTTTTTCGCATTTCTTTTCCATGGGAATGGTCTTGATCCCTGTCTCCTGTACAATGTCACTAATCTCAGTCCACAGTTAATCAGGCACCCTGTCTATCAGACCTAGACCCTTAAATCTATTTCTCACTTCCACTGTATAATCATAAGGGATTTGATTTAGCTCATACCTGAATGGTCTAGTGGTCTTTCCTACTTTCTTAAACTTAAGTCTGAATTTGGCAATAAGGAGTTCATGATCTGGGTCACAGTCAGCTCCTGGTCTTGTTTTTGCTGATTGTATAGAGCTTCTCCATCTTGGGTTGCAAAGAATATAGTCAATCTGATTTTGGTGTTGACCATCTGGTGATGTCTATGTGTAGAGTCTTCTCTTGTGTTGTTGGAAGAGGGTGTTTGCTATGACCAGTAGGTTCTCTTAACCCAACTCTATTAGTCTTTGCCCTGCTTCGTTCTGATTCCAAGGCCAAATTTGCCTGTTACTTAAGGTGTTTCTTGACTTCCTACTTTTGCATTCCAGTCCCCTATAATGAAAAGGACATCTTTTTAGGGTGTCAATTCTAAAAGGTCTTGTAGGTCTTCATAGAAACTTTCAACTTCAGCTTCTTCAGCATTACTGGTTGGGGCATAGACTTGGATTACCGTGATATTGAATGGTTTGCCTTGGAAAAGAACAGAGGTCATCTGTCTTTTTGAGATTGCATCCAAGTACTGCATTTCAGACTCTTTTGTTGACTATGATGGATTCTCCATTTTTTCTAAGGGATTCCTGCCCACAGTAGTAGAAATAATGGTCATCTGAGTTAAATTCACCCATTCCAGTCCATTTTAGTTCGCTGATTCCTAGAATGTCAACATTCACCCTTGTCATCTCCTGTATGACCACTTCCAATTTGCCTTGATTCATGGACCTAACATTCTAGGTTCCTATGCAATATTGCTCTTTATAGCATCGGACCTTGCTTGCATTACCAGTCACATCCACAACTGGGCATTGTTTTTGCTTTGGCTCCATCCCTTCATTCTCTCTGGAGTTATTCTCCACTGATCTCCAGTAGCATATTTCACCTACTGACCTGGGGAGTTCCTCTTTCGGTATCCTATCATTTTGCCTTTTCATACTGTTCATGGGGTTCTCGAGGCAAGAATACTGAAGTGGTTTGCCATTCCCATCTCCAGTGGACCACATTCTGTCAAACCTCTCCACCATGACCCTTCCAACTTGAGTGGCCCCACAGGGCATGTCTTGGTTTCATTGAGTTAGATAGGCTGTGGTCCGTGTGATTAGATTGACTAGTTTTCTGTGACTATGGTTTCAGTGTGTCTGCCCTCTGATGCCCTCTCACAACACTGACAGAATACAATTCTTAAAATAACCAATCTCAACTTGTAAAACGGTTCACAATCTTAGCACATAAAAATAATATTTGTGGTTGTTTGTGTTAATAGATTGGTTCACTTCAACTCCTATTCCAGTTTCCTGCTGGAAGTATTTCACAGATTTCTTAGAATTTAGGATCTTGGATTTGAGTTTAGCTTTGCCAATCAGATGAATTAGTATAAACTTTGAATTTGGAAATGAGCTAACTGGGGTTAGAGGTGTTAAAAAGACTCATTTTTTTTTTAAATTTTTTGCTACTGAGGGATTAGTGATAGGACTCTGATTCCAATATTCTGGAGGGAGAGTTCTAGTCTTGATTATAACTGTAAACCAATGAAGTGCTTTTGGAACTAATGATTGCAGAAGCAGCTTCCTGATCCTTCACTTTCCTGATGTGACAGAGGTTCATGGAGTCATTACCAAGAGGCTTAGCTGTGAGTCTGTTCCTAAACTCTCTTCTGTTTAACATATTTAGATATATTAGAACAGAGACTGGAGGAAGTTAAACACTCAAGAAACTTAAGGTATTATTGATGATAGAATTTTTGCTTTCTGCTTGTTATATAACTAGCTTCCATAAACGCAAAGACTTCTGCTTGGCTTAATCTTCTACACAAATGTTCTCTTATTGAACATATAAGAATAGAAAGAATATATGAAATAATCAAAATAATTGTTTCTATCTACAAGTGTAAATTATATAACCTATGTTGGGTTTTAAATGTAGGTTTGAAGCACACAATGGAGATATTATTCTATTTCCTTGGCAGTGAATAATTTTAGAAGAATTTGTATCTTGCATTTTTGTAAAAACTTAGGCACTTTTTAAAGTATATTAATCAGAACAAATTATTAGCATAAAGAGCATTAATAGAGACAAAGAAAATGAAATATGTATGATCATATTCAAGCCAAGATAACAAAGTAATTATCAGATTATTTTGATATTTACAAAGTAAAACATGACCTATACCAATTTAAATAATGATAAACTTGTTATAGCAATTTTAAAATAACTTTTCATTTATATTTTAGAGATGTAATTAATAGAAAATATTTACTATATCATTTTGCACTCATCAAATTCATGAGAATGGCAATAATTTAATTAGATTAGTGAAATTGTTTTTCACCAAACAACTGAGGAGTAAAATATGGAATCAAGATGAATCACACTTGAGAAAGAATCCTGAAAAAGGATACTGAGTCACCTTTGTTCTTTTATATACATCTTTAGGAGTTACAGCTAGTTTACATATTATAAAGAAAGTATATTAAAAGGAGTCATACAGAATTTTAAGAACAAGAACAAATTTGTTTAAAGACAAGTAGAGAAACCCTTTTAATCCTAACTCCTTCTTGATCATTTTAATTGTTTTAATAAGAAAGTCTTGACAATGGTTCAATCATAGCAAGACAGGCATGACAAGAACGGGGTATGGTGATGGTATGTTAGCTTATCTATAAAACACTATTTTATTATATTTATCTCTTTTATTTTTATATTTTTACTTTATATTTTATTATGTCATATATTTTATTTATGTATTATACATATATATATTATTTACAAATACACATTTATATGCATAATGTTTTTTATAACTACTCCTTTCTTAAAGATCACATAGTCGAATTGTTGGCTTTCAAACTCCACTTTTTTCAATTCTTGAAACTCTGTAAAAGTCCCCATGTCCTTGTCTTTTGAAGCAAAATGTTGACTCAAGAATTAATGATTGGGAAATATAAAGATGTAGAAACAAAGAGTAGTTGTTGGGCTGGGGAACTGGCAACAATTTAGACTATAATTCTGTCACACAGCAGAATTACCAAACACACAGTTCCCTAAGAGATA